>NC_140169.1:7508055-7670555 GCF_963971535.1 Notolepis coatsorum
CCAAAGGTCTGCATGTCCCCATAAGACACAACATTTAACAGACTAAGGAGTTGACCCATTCGCTTCTTAACGTTGTTTGATCTTTATAACCATACCTCTGTGCACTATGGTCAACGGTTTGTCTCTGGATTTACCTGGCTCATCATAGGTGAGTCTAATTATTGGCTTTACTGCTCGTTTAGGCCTGGTTTGTGTCTCAGGCACAACTTCTTCTTCAGAGCTGCTAGCGTGCCCTCCTTGTATGTCCGACCCCGACTCAGGAGACTCTGACTCAGGAGACTCTGACTCAGTAGACTCTGACTCAGGAGATGGCTCCTCTCCGCTCTGTTCATCCTCGTATGTGTCAGGAGCTCTGACTGGTTCTTCATCAGGGATGACGACAGCTGGCTCTCGCACAGTCCTTTTCTTCAGGATCCCTTCCAGGTAGGTACTGTAGGGTCTGCGCTCCCTTACATACTCTACTTCAGAGGATGAGTCAGACGTCGGCTCACTCTCTTCTGTTGTAGGAGGAGACGGTATACGTTGTTGCTTCTTGATAGTTCCTGCCCTAGTTCTTGGTTTCACAGGTGTGTTGTGGTCACTCTCCGTTCTTGGCATCCGTACCAGTTGTCCAATGGGTAGGAGATGATCTCTGTGTAGGGTCCTTGTGCGTCCTATTCCATCTTCAGGACTCACTCTGTAAACAGGTAAGTTGGGCATTTTGCTCACCACCACGTGAGGAACAGCACTCCATCGGCTTTGGAGTTTGTGTTTTCCTCTCAACCCCAGGTTTCTTAACAACACTCTGTCACCAGGTTCCAAGGTTTGGCAGGTCACTCTCTTGTCATAGGACTTCTTGTTTCGCTGGTGTACTTTGTCAGCTGCGGCAGAAGCTAGTTCAAAGGCTCTTTGCAGGTCGTCTTTCAGCTTAGCCACATACTTGATGTGGTGACCTCTTTCCTTGCCATCCGGTGACGTACCAAAACACACATCCACAGGAAGTCTTGCTTCTCTTCCGAACATCAAGAAGTACGGAGAGTATCCGGTGGAGTCGCACTTGGTGCTATTGTATGCATGCACTAAGTAAGGTACTTGCTGACTCCACTGCCGCCTCTTTTCTTGACTCAGCGTGCCCAGCATTGACAATAGCGTGCGGTTAAAGCGTTCGGGCTGTGGGTCTCCTTGTGGGTGATACGGAGTGGTTCTGGATTTCCGTACTCCCATCATTTGCAGCATCTCCCGGATCAGTCGACTTTCGAAGTCACGGCCTTGGTCCGAATGGATTCTTGCTGGCAGCCCATAATGTACAAAGTATTTCTCCACCAGTACTTTTGCGACAACATGTGCTTTCTGGCTTCTGGTGGGGAAAGCCTGAGCATAGCGAGTAAAATGGTCTGTGACCACCAACACATTGCTTATGCCTTTACTGTCGGGTTCCATTGAGAGAAAATCAATACACACAAGATCCATTGGACCTTTGCTCAAGATCTGGTGTAGTGGAGCTGCTCGCTGAGGAAGGGACTTACGAGTGATGCACTCTCCACAGTTCTTAATGTACTGTTCCACTTCTACAGACATCTTCGGCCAGAAGAATCTGCTCCTCAGTTGGTCGACAGTTCTCTCAATGCCAAGGTGTCCTAAATCGTTGTGCATGGCCTTCAACACTATTTCTCTGAACTCTTTTGGGAGTACAAGTTGAGTGACAACATCTCCAGAAGGTCGCTTGCTCAACCGATACAACATACCTTCTTTCATGGTCAACTTTCCCATCTCTCGTTTGAGCTTAGAGAGTTCTGGACTTGCATCCTCATCTTCAAGCCATTTCCCCTGCTTCACGGCCTTGATAGCAGGTCCTATATCGACATCCTTTTCCTGAGCTCTCTTAAGCTCTTGCTTTGACATCTGTCTCAACGACTCGGATTCCAAGTGGGTTGGAAACGCATAGATGTCTGGGATACACTGAGGGGAAGCTCCCAACTGGTCGACACACCTCTGTGGGCAGCCGTGAGTCTCAGGGATAGAGATTCGCTGGCCGATGGCCTTTACTCCAGTCTGTGATAGAGTCACCCATTCATTACGGGTTTCTTCCTCAGGCATGATCCGGGACAGTAGGTCTGCATCTATATGGTGTCGGCCCGGGCGGTACTGTACATCAAATTCATAGGTGGACAGGGCAGCCAGCCATCGATGCCCTACTGCACTGAGCTTTGCTGTGGTGAGCACGTAGGTAAGGGGATTGTTATCCGTACGTACTGTGAATCTGGCTCCGTAGAGATAATCATGCAATTTGTCTACTACAGACCACTTTAGCGCCAAGAACTCCAACTGGTGGATTGGATAGTTCTGCTCAGATGCACTCAGTTTTCTGCTTGCGAAAGCCACTGGTCGCAGGCCCTCTGTGTACTCTTGGTAGAGCACTGCTCCAAGTCCCTTCAAGCTAGCGTCAACATGTAGGATGTAAGGCTTTTGGGGGTTTGCAAATGCCAACACAGGTGCATGCGTCAGACATTGTATGATCTGGTGAAACGCATCTGTGCAAGGCTGATCCCATCGTTCTCCAAAAGGCTCTGATTCTTTGATGTACGCCTTACTCCTATCGTGGGCGTTCTTTCTGCTCTTCTGCGTGGGTGCATAACCCTTTGTCAGCTCAGTCAGTGGTCGCACAATGGCAGCGTAATTGGCTATGAAACGCCGATAGTAGCCACAGAACCCTAAGAAGGATTGCAAGGTCTTCAGGTTCGTCGGGCGAGTCCAGTTGGTAACCACTTCTATCTTTTCCGGGTCAGGTTCGACACCCTCGGCGGACACAATGTGACCCAGGTATTTCACTCTCGGCAGGCAGATTTGACACTTGTCTATGGAGAGTTTCAGTCCGACTTCTCCGAGGCGATCCAGGACCTTGAGCAGCCTTTCTTCGTGCTCCTCTAGAGACCTCCCGAAGACAATCAGGTCGTCAAGGTACACCAACACCTGGAGTAAGTTCATGTCACCTACTGCTCTCTCCATTAACCGCTGAAAGGTTGCTGGGGCTCCACTTATGCCCTGTGGCATCCTCTCAAACTCGTAGAACCCTAATGGGCAGATGAACGCCGTCTTCTCTCTGTCTTCCTCCGACATGGCGATCTGGTAATAGCCGCTTCGCAAATCGAGGACGGAGAACCATTGACTTCCTGTCAGGGCATTCAGCGCATCATCAATGCAAGGGGTTGTGTATTGGTCTGGGATGGTACGACTGTTGAGCAACCTGTAATCGATGCACATCCTGACTGTTCCATTTTTCTTCCTCACAACCACGATTGGTGAGGCATAGGGGCTCCGAGACTCTCTTATGATCCCGGCTTGCAGGAGCTCTTGTAGGTGCTTTCGCACATCCTCAATGTCTGCAGGTGCCAGTCGTCGTGAACGCTCACGGAATGGGCGAGGATCAGAGAGACGGATCTGGTGTTCTACCCCTTTAGCTAGTCCGACATCCCACTCTTCCATGGAGAAGACATGAGATCTTTGCAACAGTTTTTGGCGAAGACGGGATTTCCACTCTTCTGAGATAGGCGAGTCTCCGAAGTTGATTCTGCTCTCATCAAACTCTGATGAGGTTGTCTCTTTGGGCGGGATGACAGTGACTGAATCCACCAGGTGCAGATACCCAATCACCGTTCCCACTGCTATCCTTGTTTCTCTCAGAGAGTCATTTTTTAGTAGGACTCTGAAACTGTTGCTGTCCATGGCCTGGCTACACACTACCATGGGCTGCAGTGACACACCAGCAGGGAGAGGGGCTATTGGTGAGGCGTCTAGCATTAGGATCTCCTGGCCTACTGCCTGTGTTAGCTCAACTTTGCACACAGCCTGCACATCACCACCAGCGGGTAGAGTCAACGGACCTGGTCCTTTCCACCGCACTGAGCCTACTCTATCTTCTCCCTCCACCATCTCATCTGAGCGCTTCAAAGTAGCCTGGTCTCCTACAGCACAAGCTTGGACGCCTAAGGTCGAAGTCACATCAATCCCACCGTCTCTGCACTGCTTCACCAATTGTCTTACATGACTAGCATTGGTCCCTACAATGACAGATGTCTGGTCTGCAGTCTTAGGGCTCGGGCAGATGAGTGCAAGGACTGTCATAGTCTGACTGGTACCTACCACCTCTGCTGGATACTCTACATCTACGACTACATAGCCAAGGTAGGGGTAACTCATATTGGATTCACTTAGACCCCAGAGGGCTAGCCCAGACACAGGCTGGATTGGGACATGAGATAAGTACTTCTGATACCAGGGTGCAAAAATTATAGTCACCTGGGAGCCGCTGTCTAACAGGGCGGTGCAAGGTTGTCCACTAACCTTCAACTTTACAAGGCTAGGTGGCCCTACCAAACCCTCAGGGATAGATGGACTCTGTAAGGTAACTGCACTCTTTTTCACGTCACAGTTCTTGTTACCATGGGTGACACTACCTGTCTGCTGCTGGTCTTTTGCTACTCTCAGGGCATGAATTAGTCTCTTGATAACCTTAGCCTGGTTCTCAGGGTTTTGACACTTCCCTGCAAAATGACCACCCTCGCCACACCGGTAGCAGAATTTCTCCTCTGCACCCTTTGGCGATCTTCGGGGATAGCTGGAGACAGGTCTTGACACGTCCAACGTCGAGACTGCAGCCGCAGTTTCTCTGGGAGTCACTCTTTGGTCGACTTTGTTTTGGAGTCGCTTCATCTGTTTCCTCAATGCCGCTAACTCGGAGTCAGGACGAAGCTCACTGGGTGTGGCTACATTGAGAGCCATGTTCTCTGCAGTATCTTGCCTGCCTCGGTCTGGCCTAGTCGCCACTGCAGCAACTAAGGACTTTAGCTCCTTTACTTCAGCTTTCAGGCTCTGTATTTCAGCCTGTTTTCCGTCAATTTCTGTCATCACCGGAACACACTGCACAGCGGGGAAGAGTTTCTTCCTTGAGGCCTCATACTCTTCCTCTGAGCGTATATCCTTCAATAGCTGAAGAAAGGTGGGCGGTGCTGCTTTCCTCTCTCTTAGGCGGAGATTAACGAGCATTAGATCAGAGGCCACTGCACCTCGCAACAACTGCTCTATCCGTGCTCTGTCCACATTTGTTGGTAGAATACCACCTCGCTGGCTCACCTTGTCTAGTGACTGCTCCAGACGCCTCAGAAAGTCAGAGAGTTTCTCACCTGGCTGCTGCTGCATCATTCGGAACGAGATGTACAAGTCTTCTCCAGACTGCACAGTTCCAAACACATGTTCCAGGGCTTCCAGGCATTCTCCAGGACTAACATCAGGGTTGCTGGCTCGTGCAGATTTCACTATTTCTAGTGCAGAGCCTTTGAGATTTTCCATCAGCCTCCGCCTCTTCTCTTTATCAGAGCCATCACTTTCTTCTACCATGAGTCGTGCTTGCTCTAACCAGTGTTCAAACTGTTCTTCACCTGATGGAGTGGGCAAGGTCCCAGAAAACAGACGTAGGCGCCGATAGCTGTTATGCTCAGTGGGGGGTTTTACTTTGTCCATCAACTCACTAAGTGCGCGCAGGATGGATTCGGTTGGGCTAACGGGAGAGTCTGCTCTCTGAAACATGTTCTGGAGGTCTTCCTCCGTCTTCCCCTCAGCAAACAGTAGTCCTGCTAACTTCTCGTAGAATTTAGCATCATCCACAGGGGCTGAGGGGGTCTCTCCTACTATGATTATAGGCCACGCCTCGCCACCATCCGTAGGCATAACTTCAGGGGGAACATTCTCACCCGTTACCTTTTCCCGACATTCACACAGGATCATAAACTTTTTTCGCTGTGTACTGAACGACCTGCCTCTGACACGCACTCGCCCCAGACATTTTACTGTCTCCAGGGTCTTTTCTATGTTGGTGACATCAACATCTTCTGAAATGAGGACCATAAGCGCATGAGCCACATTTAATCCCTCCCCACGGCACCAGTCTTTAAGCTCCATCACAAGCGCAGCTTGAGTGTCCATTTTATCCATTTATAGATTTTTTTTCTTTTTGCTCTTAGCAACTTAAACAATATATATATTTTCTTTTTGCAAATTAAACAATATACATATTTTCCTTTTGCAAATTAAACAATATATATATTTTCTTTCTGCAAATTAAACTATATATATTTTCTTTCTGCAAATTAAACAATATATATATTTTCCCTTTGCAAATTAAACAATATATATATTTTCTTTTTGCAAATTAAACAATATATATATTTTCTTTTTGCAAATTAAACAATATATATATTTTCTTTCCGCAAATTAAACAATATATATATTTTCTTTTTGCAAATTAAACAAATATATAAATTATCCTTTTGCAAATTAAACAATATATATATTTTCTTTTTGCAAATTAAACAATATCTTTTATGGTGCTACTGGCTTGACTTCTAACCTATATTATTGTTATAAACCCAAACAGATTCTCACTGGAACCTCCATTTATGTAGCCCCTTTTACCCCAGTTGACTTAGAGGGCAGGGCCCTAGGTTCGTAACACCTAGCTCTTACTAATCTAATAATACAAATATACGAATATCTGTTTGGGATATAACATCAATACATTTGAAATAGAAATGATCAAGCCAGACACTTAACTTTAAATATAAAAATAATCTGTATTGAACATAGTGTTATATATTACATACACCGTGTGTATATATATACACATTACCGAATAAAGAAAATGTTAGTTAGTTAATAAATAGAGTATTGTCTCTCAAAGGCACCGTGTGCTCAATATCAAAAAAGGAAAACTAAATAACAGAGCTGTTACTCTGTACTCAGGTTCAAACTCAAAGGCACCATGTGCTCAATATCAAAAAAGGAAATATAAATGAAAACCTATATCCAAAATGGCATTAATGATACAGCTAATTACAAATGAAATATCCTGTACAATAATACAATATACTAATATACCTAAGCCGGCATCTAATAAACAAAAACAAACAAACAAAAACCCCCGTTGCAGGCCTGATTGATGGGAAACTCACAATCCCATTTAATCTTCAGCTCTAATGAGCCAAAGTACTCACGGTCCGGAGTCAGTGTTCAGGTGGGGGGAAAGGAGAAAGTGGAGATTGAGCACGATGCAATGTGAAGTCCTGGTGGGCCTCCCACGCTGCCAGAGGAAGTCTGTACAGGCCTTGGTAGCACAGACTGCTATCTGGTTCCCGAAATCTGTACAGGCCCTGGTAGCACAGACCGCTTATCCTGTTCTCGAAGTCTGTACAGGCCCTGGTAGCACAGACCGCTTATCCTGTTCTTGAATGTAGTGGGTTTCCGGGTTAGCTATCCGGGCCCTGCTACTGTTTACCTAGCTTAGCCAGCTAGCCTCAAGACCCAGTCCAATGTGGAGCAATTGATTAGGCATGCCTATCTAACATGCACAATTCCCCGACATCACATATAATGTTCAGCGTGTGTTCTAGGCCAGAACACTTGATAACACTATACTGGATACAATTTAGCAATGGTGTGTCAAACATTTGCACACTCTTCCACCTGCTTCTCTCAACCTCTCCCTTCCTGGTCTCGAGAGCTCAATCACCACACCTGGTTAAACCCAGTCCCATCAACCCTGACCTTTTTCCTGATTGGCCAAGCCACAGTTCCCAGTTCACATAGACAGGAGTTCTACATATTACCCATACATGAAATAATGGTATATGTAGAACATATTACCCAGAGGTAAATAAGATATACAAAATACAAAATAATAACATATATTTAACATATATTATATTAACAGGATAACCACTGGGTTAATATTACCAGGGTTAGTTAATATTACCAGGGTTACAACTGCATCAGGGTAAGACATTTTAAGTAATTTAGTAATATCTTTAAACTGAGACTTGATTGCTGACCTGACCAACTGACTTGATTAAGGGGCGTGTTTAAAGCAGCCATTTTGTTTCCTTAAGTGACCCATTAAGGGCCAGGTGTTAGACAGCACTAATTAGTGATAGGGATTTAAAGGCCTGCTGGCTTAGCGTCAGCGAAGCGTCGAGAAACGAAGAGGGACAAAGAGGAGTTTTCCTGGAGTTATTCGCATAGGAATCCAGGGATCCACCTAGTGCTAAGTACACCCTAGTCCTATCTTACACTCCACTCTGAAAAACCTCCCTTTCCCTCCCACTCTGCTATTTCTCTACTTCTCTCTACTCCACTCTTGACACCACAATGTGTCTCATATCCACAATCTGCTCCTCCAGAACAGATTCAACCCACCCACGGCAGTTTTCTAGCAACCCGGCTAATCTATCCTACCCTCCTACAGCCACTAATACACCTGTCACAGTACGGGGAGGCTTATGGAATTGTCAATCAGCAGTCAAGAAAGCTGACTTCATCACTGCCTACGCCCATAGTCAAAATCTGCAGCTCCTGGCTCTAACTGAGACCTGGATAACCCCCAATATCTCATCAACACCTGCAGCATTATCTACAAACTATAACTTCACTCACACACCTCGACCTTCCAGATGG
This sequence comes from Notolepis coatsorum, assembly GCF_963971535.1. Taxonomy (NCBI): domain Eukaryota; kingdom Metazoa; phylum Chordata; class Actinopteri; order Aulopiformes; family Paralepididae; genus Notolepis; species Notolepis coatsorum. The sequence continues at coordinate 7,516,537 of NC_140169.1, forward strand.
GGTGGAGGCACTGGCCTCATGACATCTCCTTCATGGACTACAAACTTAACACCTCTCCCAGCACTGTCACTATCCTCTTTTGAATATCATGCAGTATCTGTCTCTAATCCTTTCAATCTCACCATTGTTACACTCTACCGCCCTCCAGGTCCACTCGATCACTTCACAGATGAGCTGGACATGCTTCTAAGCTCCTTACCGGAAGATGGTACCCCTCTCCTTCTATTGGGCGACTTCAACCTGCCTGACTCATCTCAGTCAGTCATAGTAGTCTCCCTCCTACAATCATTTGACCTGACTCCCACTGCCATGCCTCCCACCCACAAAGCAGGCAACTCCTTGGATCTCATATTTTCCCGTAACTCCAGCATCATTAACACCACGGTAACTCCCCTACATGTATCTGACCATTCCTTCATATCTTTCTCACTAACTCTCATGCTTAACCGAAAGGTCTTCACCCCAACTCAAACCGTCTCACTCAGACGCAACCTGCCCTCCCTATCCCCCTCCACCCTCTCCTCTGACATACTATCCGCTCTACCTTTGAGTGACACCTTCTCTGCTCTCTCCACAGAGATGGCAACCTCCACCCTCCTCTCAGCCCTTGCAACCTCCTTCGACAAGCTCTGTCCCCTCGTTGAGAAACCTGCCCGCCGTTCCCCACCCAGTCCATGGCTGACAGATCCAGTGAGAGAACAAAGACAGGTCCTGAGAGCAGCTGAAAGGAAGTATAGAAAGTCACGCCTCACTGCTGACATCAACACATATCACAACCTCTTGTTAACATTCTCCAAAACCATTACTAATGCCAAAGCTTCTTTCTTTCACCATAGGATCGAGGCTTCTGCCAAGAATCTTCCCAAACTGCATGCTACCATGTCCTCCCTCCTCACTCCCCCCCCCCACCCCCTCCTCCCTCATCTTTTTCTGCCGAAGACTTTGCGATCTTCTTTGAGGAAAAAGTGGAGAACATCCGCAGCTCCTTCTCCCAACCCCCACCCATTCCAAACGCTGAATCGAGAACCTCATCCTTCACTCTGTCATCTTTCTCTCCCATTACAGAAGCCGAGACCCTGACACTGGTAACGTCGAACCGTCCGACTACATGCCAGCTGGACCAGCTACCCTCCCCACTCCTCCAGACCATAGCACCGGACATCCTCCCATTCCTAACTGCAACCATCAACTCCTCACTCAACTCGGGGGTGGTCCCCACCTCCCTAAAACAAGCCAGAGTCACGCCCCTCATAAAAAAACCATCCCTGAACCCTACCGTCATAGGCAACTACCGTCCTGTCTCTCTTCTCTCCTTCCTTTCTAAAACACTTGAACGTGCTGTATCCAACCAACGTAATGCTTATCTCTTACAGAATGACCTCCTAGACCCTAATCAGTCAGGCTTCAGGACTGGTCACTCCACAGAGACAGCCCTCATTGCGGTCACAGAGGCACTTCACTTAGCAAAAGCGAAAGGCCTCTCCTCTGTCCTGATTCTCCTAGATCTATCTGCAGCCTTCGACACAGTCAACCACCAGATCCTCCTCGTGGCCCTCGCAGGAATGGGAGTGGCTGGCTCTGCGCTGACATGGTTGTCATCATACCTCAATGACCGCTTCTACCAAGTGTCATGGAGAGGGACCCTGTCGGCCACCCGCCCCCTGTGGACAGGTGTCCCACAGGGCTCGGTTTTAGGACCCCTTCTCTTCTCCCTCTACACTAAATCACTGGGTAACATTATCACGTCTCATGGCTTCTCCTACCACTGTTATGCCGACGATACTCAACTCTTCCTCTCCTTCCCTGCCTCAGATATCCACGTCTCTGAGCGGATCTCGGCCTGTCTGTCCGACATCTCCGCCTGGATGACGACCAACCACCTCAAACTGAACCTAAGCAAAACAGAATTGCTCCACCTGCCGGCCAAATCCTCCCCCCTGACCGACCTTTCCATCACAGTCGAGAATGCAGCTGTGACCGCGTCCCCGACCGCCAAGAACCTTGGTGTTGTCCTCGACGACCAGTTGAACTTCTCTGCTCACATCGCAGCGACAACCAGAACCTGCCGATTCCTCCTGAGCAACGTCAGAAGGATCTGCCCCTTCCTGACAAAAGAAGCCACCCAACTCCTCGTCCAATCAACAGTCATCTCCCGCCTCGATTACTGCAACGCACTGCTCACTGGCCTCCCGGCCACTGCCACTAAGCCTCTTCAACTCATTCAGAACGCAGCGGCCCGCCTGATCTCAAACCTACCGAAGTCGGCCCATGTCACCCCACTTCTTAGGGACCTGCACTGGCTCCCCATTGCTGCACTAATCCGCTTCAAGGCCCTCGACCTAGCATACCGTGCGGCAAAGGGAACTGCTCCCGCCTACCTCCGGTCAATGGTCTCTAACTACACACCCTCAAGACCCCTACACTCTGCATCTTCTGGCCACTTCAGACCTACTCCTATCCAAGCTCCGGGAGGGTCATCAAAGAGAAGTCGCCTATTCTCAGTCCTTGCCCCACAATGGTGGAATGAACTACCCACCCCGGTTAGGACAGCCGAAACACGTCCAATCTTTCGCCGTCGACTAAAGACGCACTTCTTCAACCATTATCTGAATTAAAAAAAATAAAATAAAAAATCTAACCCTAACTAACCATACTGTCATGCACTTGTCCTAATAAACTAACCTACACTGTAGCACTCAACACTTTGATGAACATTGTTACTCAGCTGATAGAGTTGTGCCCTTTCTGATGGCTTGTCGTACAGAACTTGTAAATCACTTTGGATAAAAGCGTCAGCTAAATGACTAAATGTAAATGTAAATGTGAGAGAGATGAGTAAGGGGCAAGAGAGAAAGAGAGCTGGGAGTGTGTGTGTGTGTCAGAGAGAGAGAGGGGGGCGGCGGGTGAGTCCTCAGCCCTTGTGTGGGTGAATGTAACAAGTTCCTAACGTTTTCTTCCTCCTATTATTTCATGCACACTTTATTCATTGTTTTAAATTATTTTTTTCTTTTAAGTTATTTTGTGCATATCGCTCATCACCTATGCGAGAGACTCCGGTCTCGAATCCGGGTGTCAGCATTGCCTCCGGCTTGGGCCAGCCGTCATACTAACTCGTTTGGCTGAGTTAGCGGGAGGGAAGTCGATGAGTTGGTAATCTGGTGTTGTGGACAGCGACTCCTTCAGGTCAGGGCGCCTGCACAGCAAAAGACAGGAAGTGGTGAAGGCAGTGTGACCTCCCACGCGTTACACTTCACCAATGAGAGTCCGCGCTGTCAGGTGAAAAGAGAGCCGCTGGCTGTCTCTGCATGTGTCGGAGGAAGCATGTGGTAGACCTCAGGGCTCCCTTGACCGACCAGTAGGGGGCACATGCGCACAACGACCAGGTAGGGGAGGGGGGAATTGGCATAACGACTAAATTGGGATGGGAGGAAAAGCACAGAAAATCAGGCGGAGAAAAAGAGGATACAAAAAAATTTTAATTTGAATTTGATGCAAATTTGCAATGCTTGAGGGTCATCCTTTTGTGTTAAATGGCTGCATAAAGCAAGCATTTGTTGACTCTCATGTTTTGTATTAAAACTTGAAAAATATCTGTTTAAGGGGCGGCTGGGTGGCGCAGCGGAGATTGCGCTCGTCACCAATGCAAGAGACTCCGGTCTCGAATCCGGGTGTCAGCATTGCCTCCGGCTTGGGCCGGCCATCATACTGGCTCAATTGGCAGAGCCAGCGGGTGGAAGTCGATGGGTGGTAATCTGGACGTTGTGGGCAGCGACTCCTACAGGTCGGTTGGGGGACGCCTGCACAGCAGAGACAGGAAATAGCGGGGGTAGTGTGAGCCTCCCATACGTTACACCTCGCTAATGAGAGTCCGCGCTGGCAGGTGAAAAGATGTGACAGGCTGCCTCCTTGTGTACCGGAGGGGACACGTGATGCAAGGCTTCTATCCACCCTACAACCGACCAGTGGGGGGCATATGCGAGCAACGTTCAAGACAGGGGAGGGGATAATTGGAAACACGAAATTGGGATGGGAGAAAAGTAGAACAAATAAGGAGAAAAAGTGGACCAAAAAAAGAAAAATATCTGTTTAAGGTAGATTTAGAACAGATCAATTTTTTTTTATTAATTTGCGAATAATCACGATTAACTATGGACAATCATCCGATTAATCAGATTAAATATTTTAATAGATTGACAGCCTTAACCCTTTCACTGCCACACTACAGGTTAACCCTTTACTATCACACTACCGACGGTTACCGTCGGTAGTGTGATAGTAAAGGGTTAACCTTCTGTAGTGTGGCAGTGAAAGGGTTAACCGGCTGTGTATTGTTGCAGCAAAAGGGTTAACCGTTTGGTAGTGTGGCCGTGAAAGGGTTAAGATAAATATATTACAACCTAAAAGTAAATGTTGGTGGATTACCCCTTCAGGCAGAATGTTAATTGAGAACTTTTAATTGTACCATAGTATATTGTGGTGTTTGTAATTGCTTATTCTGCCACTAGACTATTATTAGTGACCACCTCTGGCGGCACAATCTATAACAACACCAGTGTCACTTCATTTGTAGCTGCTTTAATCTACAGTATACAATGGTTTAGAATAATAACAAGATAACAATACACTTCTGTATGTGCATATTTTATTAACAACTTCAAAAGAGAATGTCTGTACGTCATGTAGAAACGTCAACTTGAATTCAAATGCTGTAATAAATCGTGTTTGACGAGGAATAGAAGCAGCATGGAGATGCCATCCAGCATCCAGCCATAGCATGATTGAGCAAACCGTCTCGTCAAAATGGACGTGAAAAACGCCATAAACTCTGGACCTCGTGGAGTCTTGGACTCTTGACTCTCTCTCTCAAGTCTACTCAGCCCTTCTGGTGCCGCGCGTTTCAACCACATAATAGTAGATGAGGTAATCACCGGCGGTCTTGTGTGATTGGCCCGTGAGAGAGCCGGGAAGAGCGAATCAGTGATCCGCGGAGAGGTGATTGAAGAGCTTTCTGGAACCCCGCGGTGCTCTGCGTCTCATTTTGAAAGATGGAAAGATGCCGCTGACGTTCAACACTTCAAGGCACTTGAGACTGACATACAGGCACAGGGCTGTGCGTATACATGGAGCGAGACACTTGATGGAGACCAAGGTTATCAGACACAAACACTACCGCTCTGTTGCATTCCCTTTCACTCCAAACCTGTCACCAATCCGCCTTTCTGTTCTGCAAACCTTTTTCCTCATCCTCACTGTCTTGTTCTCTCTCATCCTCACTGTCCTGTTCTCTCTCATCCTCACTGTCCTGTTCTCTTGTCCTCACTGTCCTGTTCTCTCTCATCCTCACTGTCCTGTTCTCTTGTCCTCACTGTCCTGTTCTCTCATCCTCACTGTCCTGTTCTCTCATCCTCACTGTCCTGTTCTCTCATCCTCACTGTCCTGTTCTCTCATCCTCACTGTCCTGTTCTCTCTCATCCTCACTGTCCTGTTCTCTCATCCTCACTGTCCTGTTCTCTCTCATCCTCACTGTCCTGTTCTCTCTCATCCTCACTGTCCTGTTCTCTCGTCCTCACTGTCCTGTTCTCTCTCATCCTCACTGTCCTGTTCTCTCTCATCCTCACTGTCCTGTTCTCTCTCATCCTCACTGTCCTGTTCTCTTGTCCTCACTGTCCTGTTCTCTTGTCCTCACTGTCCTGTTCTCTCGTCCTCACTGTCCTGTTCTCTCATCCTCACTGTCCTGTTCTCTCATCCTCACTGTCCTGTTCTCTCTCATCCTCACTGTCCTGTTCTCTCTCATCCTCACTGTCCTGTTCTCTCGTCCTCACTGTCCTGTTCTCTCTCATCCTCACTGTCCTGTTCTCTCTCATCCTCACTGTCCTGTTCTCTCTCATCCTCACTGTCCTGTTCTCTTGTCCTCACTGTCCTGTTCTCTTGTCCTCACTGTCCTGTTCTCTCTCATCCTCACTGTCCTGTTCTCTCATCCTCACTGTCCTGTTCTCTCTCATCCTCACTGTCCTGTTCTCTCGTCCTCACTGTCCTGTTCTCTCTCATCCTCACTGTCCTGTTCTCTCTCATCCTCACTGTCCTGTTCTCTCTCATCCTCACTGTCCTGTTCTCTTGTCCTCACTGTCCTGTTCTCTTGTCCTCACTGTCCTGTTCTCTCGTCCTCACTGTCCTGTTCTCTCATCCTCACTGTCCTGTTCTCTCATCCTCACTGTCCTGTTCTCTTGTCCTCACTGTCCTGTTCTCTCATCCTCACTGTCCTGTTCTCTCTCATCCTCACTGTCCTGTTCTCTCTCATCCTCACTGTCCTGTTCTCTTGTCCTCACTGTCCTGTTCTCTTGTCCTCACTGTCCTGTTCTCTCTCATCCTCACTGTCCTGTTCTCTCATCCTCACTGTCCTGTTCTCTCTCATCCTCACTGTCCTGTTCTCTCATCCTCACTGTCCTGTTCTCTCTCATCCTCACTGTCCTGTTCTCTCTCATCCTCACTGTCCTGTTCTCTTGTCCTCACTGTCCTGTTCTCTTGTCCTCACTGTCCTGTTCTCTCGTCCTCACTGTCCTGTTCTCTCATCCTCACTGTCCTGTTCTCTCATCCTCACTGTCCTGTTCTCTTGTCCTCACTGTCCTGTTCTCTCATCCTCACTGTCCTGTTCTCTCTCATCCTCACTGTCCTGTTCTCTCTCATCCTCACTGTCCTGTTCTCTCGTCCTCACTGTCCTGTTCTCTCTCATCCTCACTGTCCTGTTCTCTCTCATCCTCACTGTCCTGTTCTCTCTCATCCTCACTGTCCTGTTCTCTTGTCCTCACTGTCCTGTTCTCTTGTCCTCACTGTCCTGTTCTCTCTCATCCTCACTGTCCTGTTCTCTCTCATCCTCACTGTCCTGTTCTCTTGTCCTCACTGTCCTGTTCTCTCTCATCCTCACTGTCCTGTTCTCTTGTCCTCACTGTCCTGTTCTCTCATCCTCACTGTCCTGTTCTCTCATCCTCACTGTCCTGTTCTCTTGTCCTCACTGTCCTGTTCTCTCATCCTCACTGTCCTGTTCTCTTGTCCTCACTGTCCTGTTCTCTCATCCTCACTGTCCTGTTCTCTCTCATCCTCACTGTCCTGTTCTCTCATCCTCACTGTCCTGTTCTCTTGTTCTCACTGTCCTGTTCTCTCATCCTCACTGTCCTGTTCTCTCATCCTCACTGTCCTGTTCTCTCATCCTCACTGTCCTGTTCTCTCTCATCCTCACTGTCCTGTTCTCTCTCATCCTCACTGTCCTGTTCTCTCATCCTCACTGTCCTGTTCTCTCTCATCCTCACTGTCCTGTTCTCTCGTCCTCACTGTCCTGTTCTCTTGTCCTCACTGTCCTGTTCTCTTGTCCTCACTGTCCTGTTCTCTCATCCTCACTGTCCTGTTCTCTTGTCCTCACTGTCCTGTTCTCTTGTCCTCACTGTCCTGTTCTCTCTCATCCTCACTGTCCTGTTCTCTTGTCCTCACTGTCCTGTTCTCTCATCCTCACTGTCCTGTTCTCTCTCATCCTCACTGTCCTGTTCTCTCATCCTCACTGTCCTGTTCTCTTGTCCTCACTGTCCTGTTCTCTCATCCTCACTGTCCTGTTCTCTCTCATCCTCACTGTCCTGTTCTCTTGTCCTCACTGTCCTGTTCTCTTGTCCTCACTGTCCTGTTCTCTCTCATCCTCACTGTCCTGTTCTCTTGTCCTCACTGTCCTGTTCTCTTGTCCTCACTGTCCTGTTCTCTCTCATCCTCACTGTCCTGTTCTCTTGTCCTCACTGTCCTGTTCTCTTGTCCTCACTGTCCTGTTCTCTTGTCCTCACTGTCCTGTTCTCTCATCCTCACTGTCCTGTTCTCTCATCCTCACTGTCCTGTTCTCTCTCATCCTCACTGTCCTGTTCTCTCATCCTCACTGTCCTGTTCTCTCATCCTCACTGTCCTGTTCTCTCTCATCCTCACTGTCCTGTTCTCTCTCATCCTCACTGTCCTGTTCTCTCATCCTCACTGTCCTGTTCTCTCATCCTCACTGTCCTGTTCTCTCATTCTCACTGTCCTGTTCTCTTGTCCTCACTGTCCTGTTCTCTCATTCTCACTGTCCTGTTCTCTTGTCCTCACTGTCCTGTTCTCTCATCCTCACTGTCCTGTTCTCTCATCCTCACTGTCCTGTTCTCTCTCATCCTCACTGTCCTGTTCTCTTGTCCTCACTGTCCTGTTCTCTTGTCCTCACTGTCCTGTTCTCTTGTCCTCACTGTCCTGTTCTCTTGTCCTCACTGTCCTGTTCTCTCTCATCCTCACTGTCCTGTTCTCTCTCATCCTCACTGTCCTGTTCTCTCATCCTCACTGTCCTGTTCTCTCTCATCCTCACTGTCCTGTTCTCTTGTCCTCACTGTCCTGTTCTCTTGTCCTCACTGTCCTGTTATCTTGTCCTCACTGTCCTGTTCTCTTGTCCTCACTGTCCTGTTCTCTCTCATCCTCACTGTCCTGTTCTCTCTCATCCTCACTGTCCTGTTCTCTTGTCCTCACTGTCCTGTTCTCTCATCCTCACTGTCCTGTTCTCTCATCCTCACTGTCCTGTTCTCTCATCCTCACTGTCCTGTTCTCTTGTTCTCACTGTCCTGTTCTCTCATCCTCACTGTCCTGTTCTCTCTCATCCTCACTGTCCTGTTCTCTCATCCTCACTGTCCTGTTCTCTTGTCCTCACTGTCCTGTTCTCTCATCCTCACTGTCCTGTTCTCTTGTTCTCACTGTCCTGTTCTCTCATCCTCACTGTCCTGTTCTCTTGTTCTCACTGTCCTGTTCTCTCGTCCTCACTGTCCTGTTCTCTCTCTGATTTTTGGACCTCTAGCCCTATTTCATACCTAACAATGATGATGTTGATCAGTAGAATCCTTTCTCAACATAACCCATGCTCTTTATAATACTAGCTCCGGTAGTTATTGGGAGAAATTAGGGGTTAAGTGTCTTGCTCAAGGACACGTTGACACGCTGCCTGGGAGGAGCGGGAATCAAATGGGGAACCTCCGGATTACCAGATGACTGCTCTACCTCCTGAGCCACTGGCGCTCCTGCAGTAAAAATGGTTAATAAAATAGAATAGACAGTGAAATGATGCAGTACTACATGGCAATAAAATAGTTCAGTAAAATACAAATAAAATAAAATAAATAGCCCTCATTTACAATATTCTGATTGAAGCAGCTCCTGAGGGACTTTACAGAACATGGTTCTCAGTGACTTTACAGAACATGGTTCTGAGTGACTTTACAGAACATGGTTCTGAGTGACTTTACAAGACATGGTTCTGAGTGACTTTAAAGAACATGGTTCTCAGTGACTTTACAAGACATGGTTCTGAGTGACTTTACAGAACATGGTTCTGATGGACTTTACAGAACATGGTTCTGAGTGACTTTACAGAACATGGTTCTGATGGACTTTACAGAACATGGTTCTGAGTGACTTTACAGAACATGGTTCTGAGTGACTTTACAGAACATGGTTCTGAGGGACTTTACATACCATGGTTCTGAGTAACTTTACAGAACATGGTTCTCAGTAACTTTACAGAACATGGTTCTCAGTGACTTTACAGAACATGGTTCTGAGTTACTTTACAGAACATGGTTCTGAGTGACTTTACAGAACATGGTTCTGAGTGACTTTACAGAACATGGTTCTGAGTGACTTTACAGAACATGGTTCTCAGTGACTTTACAGTACATGGTTCTGAGTTACTTTACAGGACATGGTTCTCAGTGACTTTACAGAACATGGTTCTGAGTAACTTTAAAGAGCATGGTTCTCAGTGACTTTACAGAACATGGTTCTGATGGACTTTACAGAACATGGTTCTCAGTGACTTTACAGAACATGGTTCTGAGTGACTTTACAGAACATGGTTCTGAGTAACTTTACAGAACATGGTTCTCAGTGACTTTACAGAACATGGTTCTGAGGGACTTTACAGACCATGGTTCTGAGTAACTTTACAGAACATGGTTCTCAGTGACTTTACAGGACATGGTTCTGAGCTACTTTACAGAACATGGTTCTGATGGACTTTACAGAACATGGTTCTGAGTGACTTTACAGAACATGGTTCTGAGTGACTTTACAGAACATGGTTCTCAGTGACTTTACAGAACATGGTTCTGAGTGACTTTACAGAACATGGTTCTGAGTGACTTTACAAGACATGGTTCTGAGTGACTTTAAAGAACATGGTTCTCAGTGACTTTACAAGACATGGTTCTGAGTGACTTTACAGAACATGGTTCTGATGGACTTTACAGAACATGGTTCTCAGTGACTTTACAGAACATGGTTCTGAGTGACTTTACAGAACATGGTTCTGAGGGACTTTACAGACCATGGTTCTGAGTAACTTTACAGAACATGGTTCTCAGTGACTTTACAGAACATGGTTCTCAGTGACTTTACAGAACATGGTTCTGAGTAACTTTACAGAACATGGTTCTGAGTGACTTTACAGAACATGGTTCTGAGAGACTTTACAGAACATGGTTCTGAGTGACTTTACAGAACATGGTTCTCAGTGACTTTACAGAACATGGTTCTGAGTTACTTTACAGGACATGGTTCTCAGTGACTTTACAGAATATGGTTCTGAGTAACTTTAAAGAACATGGTTCTCAGTGACTTTACAGAACATGGTTCTGATGGACTTTACAGAACATGGTTCTCAGTGACTTTACAGAACATGGTTCTGAGAAACTTTAAAGAACATGGTTCTCAGTGACTTTACAAGACATGGTTCTGAGTGACTTTACAGAACATGGTTCTCAGTGACTTTACAGGACATGGTTCTCAGTGACTTTACAGAACATGGTTCTCAGTGACTTTACAGAACATGGTTCTCAGTGACTTTACAGAACATGGTTCTCAGTGACTTTACAGAACATGGTTCTGAGTGATTTTACAGAACATGGTTCTGAGTGACTTTACAGAACATGGTTCTGAGTGACTTTACAGAACATGGTTCTGAGTGACTTTACAGAACATGGTTCTCAGTGACTTTACAGAACATGGTTCTCAGTGACTTTACAGACCATGGTTCTGAGTAACTTTACAGGACATGGTTCTGAGTGACTTTACAGAACATGGTTCTGAGTGACTTTACAGAACATGGTTCTCAGTGACTTTACAGAACATGGTTCTGAGGGACTTTACAGAACATGCTTCTGAGTGACTTTACAGGACATGGTTCTGAGTGACTTTACAGAACATGGTTCTGAGGGACTTTACAAGACATGGTTCTGAGTGACTTTACAGGACATGGTTCTGAGTGACTTTACAGAACATGGTTCTGAGTGACTTTACAGAACATGGTTCTCATTGACTTTACAGAACATGGTTCTGAGTGACTTTACAAGACATGGTTCTCAGTGACTTTACAGGACATGGTTCTGAGGGACTTTACAGAACATGGTTCTGAGTGACTTTACAGGACATGGTTCTGAGTGACTTTAAAGAACATGGTTCTGAGTTACTTTACAGGACATGGTTCTCAGTGACTTTACAGAACATGGTTCTGAGTGACTTTACAGAACATGGTTCTGAGGGACTTTACAGACCATGGTTCTGAGTGACTTTACAAGACATGGTTCTGAGTGACTTTACAGAACATGTGTCATGTACAGAGGTCTAACGACCACACAGGATAGTAACTGGGCAGGCGGTACATGAGCAGAAACAACCCCCTCAGTAGAAAATGCTTTTCAAAACAGTCCCGGGTAGGCAGATAGTAAACAAAGACGTTTTCAAATGGTAAATCGGATTTATTATGTGTGGGGCTTCCAACCCACGGCCTGTTCCCAAAGGGGAAAAGGGGATGTTATTAGTGGGGATTTCAACCCAGATCACACAAAGGGAAAAAGGTAAGGGGAGAACAGACACGGTACACATACAGACAAACAAACAATAACCAAATTAACTGTGTGTCCTTCATAGAACACCACCACCATTTGGGATCGATCCACACCCCAGTGGTCACTAATACCGCCACCACTATATCATTTCCAAACACAACAACTAAGAGGGAAGGCAGCCTCCTCACTCCACTCTGAGACGTGGCAGTGACTTCCAAAGAGGGCCCCGTGTGTGTGCCATCTTCCAGGTTATATCCACTCATCCAACTAACTGCCCACAGGTGTAATCAAGCAGGTGCAATCAGCTCAATCAGGAGGATGAGTGGTATCTGGGAAAAGAGAAAAGAAACAGAATTAAAAGATGACACATCACACAACCAAGAATAACATAACCCATACTCATGATACTAATCTGATGTTCACATGGTCTTCCAAATACAGTAATAATGATAATGACCAACCCACGTACGTCACACCTCCCCCCATAAGAGCGAACCCGCAGGGTTAGCAAAACATTATCAATTATTATCAACCAACATCCGATTAGCACCAACCGAACAAAAATAAAAAAAATAAAAATAAAAATAGAATTGTCCACAGACAGAATAGCAGCCTACACCATAAAGCCAAACTAGTACCTCCCCCAGACCTACCCCAGACCTACCCCCTGGACAAGGCATCAGCCACAATATTGTCTACGCCCTTCCTGTGACGGATGACAATATTATAGCCCTGTACCAGCAGGGCCCAACGCATCAACCTTTGGTTGTGGTTGTACATCTGAGCTAGAAACACAAGGGGATTGTGGTCCGTGTATATCACCACCGGAAGAGAGCTAGACCCCACATACACCTCAAAGTGCTGGAGGGCGAGGAGCATCGCCAGCGTCTCCTTCTCAATGGTGGAATAGTTCAACTGATGCTGCTTGAATTTCACCGAGAAGTAACACACCGGATGACGCACGTCGCCCTCCCCCTCCTGCAACAGCACAGCTCCAGCCCCAGCAGCACTCGCGTCGACCTCCAACTGAAAAGGAGATGCAAAGTCAGGGGCTGCCAGAACAGGAGCACTGCACAAGAGAGATTTAGCAGCCTCGAAGGCGCACTGACATTCCGCGGACCACACGAAAGGCACAACGGGACTGCATAAAGAGGTGAGAGGAGCAACCACCACCGAAAAGTTACTACAAAAACAACGGTAATAACCCGCCATCCCCAGGAAGCGACGTAACTCGCGCCGCGTGGAAGGGGCTGGATATGCGAGGATCGCCGAGACCTTAGCGTCCACTTGACGGACCTGCCCATGCCCCACCTGCTTGCCCAAGTAGGTCACAGTAGCCTTACCGAACTCACACTTAGCGAGGTTCAAGGTCAAAGATTCCTCAGCTAAACGTGCAAACACCACCTCCAAATTAGCAATGTGCTCTTCCCACGTGTCAGAGTACACCACCACGTCATCCAAATACACATTGCATTTAGGCACACCCCCCAACACCATGTGCATCAGACGCTGAAACGTGGCCGGAGCATTCCTCATCCCGAAGGCCATGATGGTGTACTGCAGAAAATGATCAGGGGTAACAAACGCCGAAATATCCGAGGCCCGCTCCGTCAGGGGAACCTGCCAGTACCCCTTCAAGAGATCGAGCTTTGTGATAAATACAGCGGGCCCAATACTATCTATGCAGTCATCCATCCTGGGCAACGGGAATGAGTCAGGCACCGTCACAGCATTTACCTTCCGGTAGTCTGTACAAAAACGGGGAGAGCCATCAGCCTTCGGAGCCAAAAGGCAAGGAGAGCTCCATGGACTACGGCTAGATTTAGCCATCCCATTATCAAGAAGGTACAGAGCTTCCTTCCTCATTACCTCCCTCTTCGCCACTGGACAACGATATGCATGCTGCTTAATGGGATTCGCACTCCCAACGTCAATATTGTGCTCCAGGACGGATGTCCTAGATCAGTGATTCCCAACCTGGGGTCCGCGGACCCCTGGGGGTCCGCCAGGGGGCGCAGGGGGTCCGCCAGACCACAGATGATTTGAGATGATGGCAGCTCATCTGCAAAAAAAGTTAGGACCTACAGCAATCGCGAAAATTACATCACCATGGGCTTCACTGAGGGACCAGACAAACGACCTGAGTGTGTGATTTGTGGAGAAAAGTTGGCAAACTCGAGCCTGAAGCCCAGCAAGCTGAAGAGACATCAGGCGTCTAAGCACCCAGAAACCGTTGGGAAGGATCCAGACTTTTTCCGGAGGAAAGAACAGTCTCTCAAGGCGAACAAGCCTGTTGATGTTAGAGTAGCGTGGAGCAGGGGTGGCAGTGATTTACAGAAGGCTACCGAAGCCTCCTTTGAGTGTTCGCTTTTAATTGCAAAAGCAAAGAAACCGCACAATATTGGCGAGCAGCTCATCAAACCAGCCTGCATCAAAATGGTTTAGAAACTGTGCGGCCCACAGGTGGCGGATAAACTAAAATCAGTACCACTCTCGAACAATGTAGTGAAATACCGAATTGATAAGATGTCAAGTGATTGCGAGCAGCAGCTGTCAGAAAAGCTTAGAAAGGGTCCATTTGCCATACAACTTGATGAAACTACAACTGTCGCAGACGAGGCTGTGCTCATCGTTTATGTGCAATATATTGAAAATGAGGATCTGAAGCAGGACATTCTCATGTCAGTCAACCTTACTACCACCACTCGAGGTGAGGATATTTTTACTGCAGTGGATTCTTACTTCATTCAACATAAATGCAAACCGTTCACCATTAGGGCCTGATTTGAGAGGATGAATACAGGATTTTAATATTGGCCAAAATTTTGAAATACATAAGGTGCAAGATTAGATTTGTTGATTGAAGGCACAAGTCAAAGAAGCATAGTGGGTCTAATTATGATGCATATGCCTGTGTATAAGCAGTTTGTTATTAAAATGACAAAAAAAAAGTATTAAACCCAGCTAGGACAGATTCTCTCTGCTACTGATTGGAATTTCCTGTCTCATATTTAGTTTAATTTGTTGCATTGATTTGTTCCATAAATGCAAACCGTTCACCATTAGGGACTGATTTGAGAGGATGAATACAGGATTTGAATATTGGCCAAACATTTTGAAATGCATATGGTGCAAGATGAGATTTGTTGATTGAAGGCACAAGTTAAAGAAGCATAGTGGGTCTAATTGTGATGCATATGCCTGTGTATAAGCAGTTTGTTATTAAAATGACAAAAAAAAGGTATTAAACCCAGCTAGGACAGATTCTCTCTGCTACTGATTGGAATTTCCTGTCTCATATTTAGTTTAATTTGTTGCATTGATTTGTTCCATAAATGCAAACCGTTCACCATTAGGGCCTGATTTGAGAGGATGAATACAGCATTTGAATATTGGCCAAACATTTTGAAATGCATATGGTGCAAGATGAGATTTGTTGATTGAAGGCACAAGTCAAAGAAGCATAGTGGGTCTAATTGTGATGCATATGCCTGTGTATAAGCAGTTTGTTATTAAAATGAAAAAAAAACGTATTTTATGGTATCTTATTAGGAGGAGGTCCGCGAATTTCATCAGAGATGTTTGGGGGTCCCTGGGGGGAAAAAGGTTGGGAACCACTGTCCTAGATGGTACATCAGAAAATAACACTGGATATGTCAACAACAGATTCTTCACATCATCCCCCTGTGCCTTGGGCAGGTACAGCAGACAAGCCGTGACGTCATTCATGAATTCAGAGTTAGTCAACCGCCCCGTCTGCTGACCCTCGGACAACACCTTTAAATCATCGTCCGGCAGGGGGTTCACACATGACAAGAAAACAGCTGGAACAGCTCCCGGGCTCCCAGACTGCACCTCCTGCGTACCCCCACCTGTTCGGGTGAGATACTTCTTTAACATGTTGATATGACACAACCGCGTCTTCCTGCGCCTCTCGGGCGTACATATCACATAATTGGTGTCTGATATTTTCCTCTCCACTCTATAGGGCCCCGAAAACCGGGCAGAGAGTGCTGACCCAGGCATGGGCAGCAAAACCAGCACCTCATCGCCAGCCTTGAACCGCCGCCCCACCGCCTTCTTGTCAAACCTCACCTTCATCTCCCCCTGGGCAGAGGCGAGGGCTACCCTAGCCAATGAGGACGCACCGCGGAGACGCTCCTTACAGCGGGAGACAAAATCACACACATTCGACGTAGGAGTGGAACCAGACAACATTTTCTCCTTGAGCATCTTTAATGGCCCACGCACACTGCGACCAAACCAGCTCTGCAGGGCTAAACCCAAGCGACTCCTGTTTAGCATCCCTAATAGCAAACAGTACAAAAGGCACCCCCTCGTCCCAGCCACAACCTGTATCAATACAGTACTTTTTTAGCATCGCCTTCAGCGTCTGGTGCCAGCGCTCTAGCGCCCCCTGTGATTCAGGATGGTATGCACTAGAAACCGTGTGACTGATACCCAACGCCTGTAATGACTGATTAAATGTTTTAGCCATGAAATTCGTGCCTTGATCACTTTGTACAGTTTTTGGTAAACCAAAAGTAGCAAAAAACCTGTTTAATGCCTTGGTAATGGCTGGGGCTGTAATCGTCCTCAAAGGTATGGCCTCTGGGAAACGGGTGGCAAGACACATAATAGTTAACATATATTGGTTTCCCGCCTTTGTTCTAGGCAGAGGGCCCACACAGTCTATGATTACATGCTCAAAAGGTTCCCCTATTGCTGGAACGGGGTGCAGAGGAGCTGGAGGAACCCCCTGATTCGGCTTCCCCACTATTTGACACGTACTGCATGTACCACAAAAGTCTACCACGTCGGCCTTCAAGCCGGGCCAAAAAAAATTCTGCAGTATCCTGTCATAAGTTTTAGATATACCCAAATGCCCCGACCAGATATGCTCATGTGCCAGCATCAAAACATGACGCCTACACTCCACTGGCAACACCACTTGGTGCACCATATTCCAGTCTTCTCCAGACTGCAAGCCCGTCACACCTGGCCTAGCTACCCAGGTGCGCATCAACACTCCTTTTTCCATCAAAAAGGTGTGTTTCCTACTATCAGCAGTGCTGGCTACTGCCGCGAAACAGCTTGTTAGGGAAGAATCATTCCGCTGGGCATCGATCAATGCCTGATGTGCCAGTGGCAAGGGCACGTCAGGGAATTTTGACTCCACCCGCGTCCTCTGAACACCACTCACACTCTCTCCCATCTCGCCACTAGATGGCCACCTGTCCTCAGCCAGAGCCTCGCCACAGATAGTCACCCAGCGACACTGCTTGCTGTCGTTCCCTCTCCTGAGCTCTAGTGACAGCACAGACAGGAAAAACATTTGGGTGACTTTTAATCAATGCATCGCACAGACCCTTAGACACTGGGGCGTTCACCACCTTCAGAACAGGGATTACCTTTCCCCCCGCTATATCATTCCCCATGATAAAATCAATCCCGGCTACCGGAAAAGACGAACGAACCGCCACGGAAAAACAACCTGTGACTAAATCTGATTTCACATATATCCTATGTAAGGGTGCGGGTGTAAAACTCATTTCGATACCCCGCACAATAGTACTTGACTTGCAAGATGACTCCTCACTCAATGGCAACACATCCGCCAGGATAAAAGACTGCGAAACACCCGTATCACGAAGGATTTTCACCTCCCGTTGGTCACAGACTTCACCCGACACTGACACAAAACCAGAAAAAATAAAGGGTTCAAAACAACCATCTGGTTTCTCCTGCTCTTCTGGGCGTGATATAGGGCCAATCAAGCCCACCCCCTTCGGTTTCTGAGCTGGTCCCCTAGCATCTTGCAGATTTTGCAATGCATAACAGTCCGCCACCAAATGACCTATCCTTTTACAATGACTACACACAATGCCCCTTCTAGACGGCGGTGAGCGTGGTCGGAATGGTCGCTCGTCACCTCCCCGATACGGCAACCCCGACGGAGAAAACGCGCCCCCTCCTACATACACATCATTTCGTACAGCAATATTTTTGTGGATCAATGCAAACTTGTCACACAAAACTGCAGCTTCCTGGAGGGTAGAAACATTTTGCTCCTGTTCCTCCAAATACACTATCATGCGTTCGGGCACAAATTTTTTTAATTGTTCAATGAGGACTAACTCGCTCAAAGCCTCGACACCATCCACATTACATGCTTCACACCAACGAGTAAACATCGTCCGTTGTTCACGGGAAAATGCCACATGTGTTTGAGAGGGAGCTTTACTTAGTGCCTTAAATCGTTGCCTATACGCTTCCGGCACCAGTTCATATACGCGCAAGACAGCACTCTTCACTTTCTCATATACCACGCTGTCCTCATTCGATAATGACTGGCATGCCTCCTGAGCCCTACCCGTGAGTCTATATCGCAATAATAGTGCCCACTGGTCCTTTGGCCACTGCAAAGCCCACGCTATTTGCTCAAAAGTAGAAAAATATGATTCCACCTCAGACTCCCGAAAAAGGGGAACCACAGAAATATGCTGCCCAATATTAAAAGTGCCCTGGTAACCTTCAGATGAGGGAGAGGAAGAGCCACCACTCTCCAACTCCATCCTCCTTATCGTCACCTGGAGCACTCTGTCCTTCTCCTCCTTCTCCCTCAGCATGTCTTCCCTTCTCTCTTCCCTGTCTCTCTCTTCCTTTCTCTCTTCCTTCCTCTCTTCCCTGTCTCTCTCTTCCTTTCTCTCTTCCTTCCTCTCCTCCCTGTCTCTCTCTTCCTTTCTCTCCTCCCTGTCTCGTATAGCCGCTCTCTCCTCCATCTGGAGACGGGCAAAACGTGCACGCGATTTAAGAGTGGGAGAAGAAACAGAGGCACGTGTTGAGTGTACCGAGCTATCACTGTCATTCTCCTCCCCCTTGGCAATGCCACCTCTCCGTTTCCGCACCGCACCTGCGTTTTGATCCAAACCACCAGTGGCCCCACCAGTCTTATCAGCCGCCTCATCGCGCGCGGCGTTCACAGAGCCATCCTCCTGGGCTATGGGCAAACTAAATATATTTTTATCCACCAACCCAGCCAGCACGATTACTTTTAACTCCTCTTTACTTTTCGAACTCTGGACAGTAATGCCATAATGTTTGGCGACACTACACAAATCTATCTTTGTGCAGACATCAATTTGATCCCTCGTAGGATCTGTCAAAAAAAATCCAATGTAAAAGCCGTCCCAGCCATAGTCCTTGCAGAATATGACTATGCCACAAATAACCTACGTATATATAGTACAATAATAATAAACGAATCACAGGTGCCAAGAAAATAGCCCCTCACCTACTCCACAATATCCGTGCGTAACACATTTAATCATTACATTCCGCAGTATACAATTCAACCACTCTGATTTAATGCCCACATCTACCATTCATGAAAACAATAAATGTTGGTCTAACCATCTAACTAGGATCACCTACGTCACTCTAGCATACCCCAGCTAAACTACTCCCCTGGCGGGATGAGGTCTACACATATCTTCAGTCGCTTACCGATTTCATTGCGCGCTCCACCGGAATTACGACGCGTGCCCCCCACCCGCTAACCAAGTAGGCGATCCCCCTGTTACCTATGTGGCAGAAAAAACAGATTAGTTCAAGAGCATCACATACAAGAACGGTTTACATCAATCAAACTGTGTAGCACGGACAATGGAAACACAATACCTTACCCATGAGAAAAACGCAACCTACCTGACATGCTCCAATCGATAAGTCCACATGTCACATACCAACAAGGAACTATACAATTGCGCAAACTAACGAGCCCCCATGTCATGTACAGAGGTCTAATGACCACACAGGATAGTAACTGGGCAGGCGGTACATGAGCAGAAACAACCCCCTCAGTAGAAAATGCTTTTCAAAACAGTCCCGGGTAGGCAGATAGTAAACAAAGACGTTTTCAAATGGTAAATCGGATTTATTATGTGTGGGGCTTCCAACCCACGGCCTGTTCCCAAAGGGGAAAAGGGGATGTTATTAGTGGGGATTTCAACCCAGATCACACAAAGGGAAAAAGGTAAGGGGAGAACAGACACGGTACACATACAGACAAACAAACAAACAATAACCAAATGAACTATGTGTCCTTCATAGAACACCACCACCATTTGGGATCGATCCACACCCCAGTGGTCACTAATACCGCCACCACTATATAATTTCCAAACGCAACAGCTAAGAGGGAAGGCAGCCTCCTCACTCCACTCTGAGACATGGCAGTGACTTCCAAAGAGGGCCCCGTGTGTGTGCCATCTTCCAGGTTATATCCACTCATCCAACTAACTGCCCACAGGTGTAATCAAGCAGGTGCAATCAGCTCAATCAGGAGGATAAGTGGTATCTGGGAAAAGAGAAAAGAAACAGAATTAAAAGATGACACATCACACAACCAAGAATAACATAACCCATACTCATGATACTAATCTGATGTTCACATGGTCTTCCAAATACAGTAATAATGATAATGACCAACCCACGTACGTCACAACATGGTTCTGAGTGACTTTACAGAACATGGTTCTGAGTGACTTTACAGAACATGGTTCTCAGTGACTTTACAGAACATGGTTCTGAGTGACTTTACAAGACATGCTTCTGAGTGACTTTACAGAACATGGTTCTGATGGACTTTACAGAACATGGTTCTGAGTTACTTTACAGGACATGGTTCTCAGTGACTTTACAGAACATGGTTCTCAGTGACTTTACAGAACATGGTTCTGAGTGACTTTACAGAACATGGTTCTCAGTGACTTTACAGAACATGGTTCTGAGTGACTTTACAGAACATGGTTCTGAGTGACTTTACAAGACATGGTTCTGAGTGACTTTACAGGACATGGTTCTGAGTGACTTTACAGAACATGGTTCTGGGTGACTTTACAGGACATGGTTCTGAGTGACTTTACAGAACATGGTTCTGAGGGACATTACAAGACATGGTTCTGAGTGACTTTACAGAACATGGTTCTCAGGGACTTTACAGGACATGATTCTGAGTGACTTTACAGGACATGGTTCTGAGTGACTTTACAGATCATGGTTCTGAGGGACATTACAATACATGGTTCTGAGTGACTTTACCGAACATGGTTCTCAGGGACTTTACAGAACATGGTTCTGAGTGACTTTACAGAACATGGTGAGTGACTCACAGAAACTAGACCCAACGTCTGTCGGATCACAGTTGCTCCACCACGATTGGTGAATTAGTACTAACAGGTACATTGGTAAGCTAAATGTTCCATTACTCATAGATCATTCCCTGGATCCCTCGTACCTCTAAAGCAAATCACACAATGTAATTGTGTCCAACTTCACATGGGGAAAAGTAAAGGCTCACAAAAGCATCCCCTCTTCTATTATATAGTCTTCTCTCTAACACCCGTTAGTCTTCTCTCGAGCACCTGTCTACAGTCAGTGAGGTAAGGAGAGATGAGCCAAAGTGTGAATGTAGAGTTCTGTGACGCTTCGCTGATGCCAGCTTATCAACGCAACTAAAAAGGAATATTGTCTTTCTGTTGTATACATGTGTCTTGTACAATCTTACCAGTTAAAACAGTCAACAGGAATGTTGAGGGGGGCTTGATTGCATCTGATTGTGTGAACGGACGGAATGTTCTCCATCTCAGATAAGTGAAATGTAGACTGTACACAGTGTGTAGGAAGGCAGTCGACCGCACACACACACACACACACACACACACACACACACACACACACACACACACACACACACACACACACACACACACACACACACACACACAGTTACTGTAGATAACCTAGGTGGGTGGGGAACAACCAGGAGATCACTGTCTGTCAGAGTTGGAAAACTATCTCTCTCTATCTCTCTCTCCCTCTCGCTCACACACACACAAATGGAGCCGCCGCATGTGATTGGTGGAGGTGGGACCAGGCCATACAACTGATTGACAGCGGAGTCAATGTAGTGAGGGAGATAGAGCGAAAGACAATTAACGTTGTCAAGCATAACCTGCGCTTGAACTTCAACCTTGATGTCAAGATGGACAAAAAAGGCCCTTGCAGGAGATGCTGCTAAATCCGGCAACATTTATCAAATGTTTTCTTGCACCAAGAAGGTCAAGGGACTACCAGGTTAGTCAGTGATCTAAATAAACACGTGGATGTTAGCTAGCTAACGTTACCATGCAATGCATCATCATCTCCCCTGTCAAAAGCCCAATGTTAAATCTGCCAAGAAACAAATCAATAATTTAACCCTTGTGTCTGAAAACTAAAGTGTTATACTCTTACTATATTAGGGGACTAAATTGAAAAACGCCATAAAAATATTATATGTTGAAATAATTTCCCACTTTCTTTTCCATAAATCTTTTATTCAACTTCATCCCTGATCATAACCATTTAAATGGCTTCTTTCTGTTACGCTCCAGAGACTGTGCTAGACAAGATAAGTATGAAATAAAATAAAATAGTATAGCATGTAAAAATACAAGTAAAAATAGAGGTCACGTACGTAGACACAGTGTTCAGTATATACATATGTTCGATGCAGAATAGAGTAACTGAGTTACCATACAATATACATATACTATGCAATATACTAATATACAATACTATATTGCAAAGCAGAAATGGGATGAGGTACAATTTAGGTACAATTTACAGTAAGGTGTACTGAGGTATGGGTTGTAGTGCAAATCCTTTACCAATAAATATAAAGTGTGTTTAGGTGTTCTAAAGTGTGGAGAGTGGGTGCTGCAGTGTGTTGTTTGTTTAAAGTGAGTGTGTGCGTGTGGATGTGTGTGTTGTGAGTGCATTTGATGGTTGTTGCATAGTGTTATTGTTCGTTGAGCAACCTGATGGCCTGGGGATAGAAGCTTCTTCTGAGTCTTTCTGTGCTTGCCATGAGACTCCGGTATCGCTTGCCTGACCGCAGCAGTTCAAAGAGGCAGTTGTTTGGGTGACTGGAGTCCTTAATAATTCTCTATAAATTGAACCAAATAAACAATTCGGACTTTGTAAGAATGTTCATTTATTGGGACTTCATGTCCAAACATTCCGTTATTACTGAGTTGCCATAATCACCAGGTGGTCAATTAAGCAAGCAGTTAGCTTGTAGCTGGTAGTTAGTAGCAGCTTACATTCAAGCGTTAGTGGATAATGTCAGTATAGAGGTCGATATGGCATTTAGTAATGTCCAGCAGAGTCGACGCGGATAACAGTTTGTTGATAGTCAGGTTACAGTTAGTAACTGTCAGCGTTTGGCATTGGATAGTAGCATTTAGCAACTGCCAGTAGTCGATAGCATTTAGTCAGTAGTCAACGTGTAGTCAGCGTTTAGTCAGTCAGATTATTTACCTATAGGCCTACAAAGGAAAGGAAATAAACAGCATTAATTAGTAACTAGATATATGAATGAAAGGATAATTGCGGATATTAACGGCGCATACAATGCAACGTACCGTTGGCCAGTCAGTTCGCCCACAGGGCTTTTCACCTTACAGCCTATGGCTACGTGTGTCTCTTAAATAGTGCGTCACACAGACGCTGAATCAGCCTCACCTGTCCACATATCAGTCTCCTGGCGTCCCACAGTCTGCAGTAAACACCCACTAGGTGGCACCAGATGATAAATAATACTTGTATAATAACTGCCTCTATAATAATGATAATATCTCTGTAGGAAGGGCGCTGGATAATTCTCCAACTATAGTGCCTTTATACCTGTATCACTGTATCTTAATACTACAACTCTGTCTAGCACTATTACTTATTTATTTATATATTTTATACCCAGTTTAATCACCTGTGCATTGTATATTACCAAATTTATTTTCATTGTACTGTACTTGTGCTGTATAAT
This sequence comes from Notolepis coatsorum, assembly GCF_963971535.1. Taxonomy (NCBI): domain Eukaryota; kingdom Metazoa; phylum Chordata; class Actinopteri; order Aulopiformes; family Paralepididae; genus Notolepis; species Notolepis coatsorum. The sequence continues at coordinate 7,540,291 of NC_140169.1, forward strand.
GATAATACATTTGAATCTAATCTAATAAAAATGTTATCAGTCGCAAATTGCTTTTGCGTTGCCTGTGGATTCTGTGTGCACATGGTCCTGTGGTTGCATGCCCTTATAAGGAGCTGGCAGGGTGTTTATGTATGCAAATTCAGGTGTATGAGTGTGCGTTCAATTTAAGAATCGGGGAGCGCAGCGGAGAACACTTTGTTCTGTTTAAGAACACATTTCCACTGTTACGATGGGGTAGGTGTGTTGGACCCATGCGCAGAGTAGAACAGAGGAGGCGGAATGCGATGGTTGCTCTTTCACAATTAAACAGGTTCCTTATTGTGAACAACGGAACATAATACGACAAAACAAATACTTTGAAACAAAGAAAGAAAAGGGAAGACAGTAGTCTCCAAAACGAGGAAGCAGTCTTAACTCAAACTGAGAAACGTTTGCAGGGCAAACATCCACACGATAAATACACTTTATAAATACACTAATACAATATGGTTAAAGCACGACACCAACAATTATGCTGCCAGCGTGAGCGATAACAAATGCTTTCAGGTAGAGTACTCACGTCTGTGATCAGAGAATAACTGACAAAGAAACAGCATACCAGGGGCACATTATGAAGGGAAGTAAATGATACACAGCGTGTGTTAATTAGAGCAATCAAGACAATTAGGAAAGGGGAAATGGTGAAATACTCCAGGGCCACGCCAGGGCTCTTGCTCCCAGGTGAGGGCTAAAACCCAAAACATCACATTCCACACGTTCATGAATACGGCGTGGATCTTTCTTAGAGTTCGTTTTATGAAGTTCGTAAGATGATATTTAAGAAGACACTTGAGAAAATGTTCGAGAATGAGGTCCAATATGTTTGACCAAAAATATAAACTGAAATGAGAAGAAGGACTTTCCTTTTCAGAACTGTTCTCATGACAATACATTTTATTGAGGTTTATGTTGCCAGGTTGGAGGTTTATGTGTGATATACTGTATGTGGGGCAAAATTAATATGAATGTATTATGTATGAATTATTGTATATTTTAATGTTTTGTAAATCTTTGTAACGTTTTGTAAATGTTTTTAAGCTAAAAGAGATCCAAATAAATCAAATCAAATCAGGAGTGTAATTATTTTCAGCTTCAGATGCATGATTTGATTAGTTATAAGTGTTTTAGTGTTTCACCCTATCTGAGCATAGTAAACCAGTATGTTGAGGGGGTGTGGCCTTCTGTTCATTGAAAGGCGATGTCAAGTTAGTATCATCCATGAAGCTTTCAAATGTAAACAGATTTATGGGATATGATCAGTTGCTATGGGAAATTAACATTGGCTAAAGTGCTAGTAGGTGATAAGTAAATTGCAGGGGTGTAAAATACTTACATAGTTGTACTTCCTTACAATACTTAAGTACTGTTTTGGGGGATTTGTACTTTACTTGAGTATTATTAGGTTTGTATACTTGTACTTTTATTCAATTAAATTTCAGAGAAAAAAAACATACTTTTTACTCCTTACATTTAAAATGCAGAACTACAAAGTACAAATCTCGCAGGTCCAACAATTTTAATTAGTATATTTGTTTCTCTGGCCGAACTAACGTTAACGTTATTTAAAAACATCCAATCAAATCCCCATCAATGGAAAATGTACCCGCCCATACCCATGCTGATTGGTCCTTGTGCAAGACTAGAAAGCGGGATCTTTGATTAAACACCTGCTATCAGAAGAATAAACAGTCAGAAAAAAAGTGTTTACTTTTACTTTTACAAGTACTCAAGTGTGTTTTAGTCAGATACTCTGACTTTTACTTGAGTAAGATTTAGAGAAGGTACCCATACTTTCACTTAAGTATAATTTCTGGGTACTTTTTACACCCCTGGGCCCAGTAGTTCAAAACGTTTAATCCCCCGTCTGATCGGATCAGATTTGGATTTTGGCTAGTTCAAAAAAAAAAAAAAACAGGATTAGGATCACTTTGATATCCGATCAGATCAGGAAATCAAATCCAAGCTTTAATCTGTATCAAATCTTCAAAACGGGTAGTTCAAACCGACAACACAGGATTGGGATCAGTTTGATCCCCCAACAAATTATTATCTTGATCCCACCAGAGGGGTGGATTTCCAGTGGATTGCAGAGCAAAATGTACTATACAATTTATTTAGCCTTCATGGCAAATACATTTTATTAAAAATAATGTGGTCACGTTTGTGGTGGCCTATTTTTTGATGAGATAAATGTTTATGCTCATAAAAGTATCACAACAAAGATTGCTAATCATAAATGTAATTTAGATTAAAGAAGAAATATATTCAACAAAAACAAAGTCCATCTGTCATCACCTTTCAAAAGTAATTGCGGACAATATCATCTTGCATTGCTATTGCCACCACTATTTTCTTTTATTACAATTCCATTATGATCTTATGTCCTTTATCTATTTAAAAATACAATTAGACATTATAGATGTCTCTGCAAATGTGGTCTTTTATAATGTGGTATTATTTTTTATATCCACTATTAGATGGAGATCGGTAGGATTAAAGCACTGATATTCAGGATCTAGTAATCTTGAGAAGCCTGAATCTGGATCGGGGTGATCCTATCCTGAATTGCTTTGAAATACCGGGACAAAATCTGGCCGAGATGTCTGATCCTGGATCACAAAAAATGGGATTTAAAAATCTGATCGGATCTGATTGAGATGAAAGGCTTTGAACTACTGGGCCCTGTGATAAGTAAATGATCACAGTTGCTGTGGATGTTTTTTAACCACTAAAAGTAACTACATTGTACTGTAGCAAACTAGTTTCATTACTTGTTTGTGGACTAGCTGATATCCTTTACAATTACTGACAACTGACAAACTGATGACCCAATCAGGGTAACCAGAGTAGATTATGCAATCTCTTCAGGGAAGCAGATTGTGTATCTAAAATATTTTGATTCTTTTGATATCTAGGGGGATAGAGATCAAAGAGCTTCAGTCGTCATTTTCACAACAACAACAACGGTTCTAATATGTTGGGTAATGTTACATTACAACATACAATGTTCTATTTTATTATTTTAGCCTATTTTTAAACTGAATCAAACAGCACTTTTTCATTCTATCTATTCTATTTTATTATTTGTATTACTGAATGAAACTGTAAACAGAGAGGCCTATTGGGATGCTAGATCCTAATGTGAAACACTGTGATTCACCTTACCTTGCTAACTCTCTATCTTTTTTATGCTCGCTTATGCCTGTATTTTTTTAAGCACTTTGAACTGCAATTTCTGTATGAAAAGTGCTATACAAATAAAGTTATTATTATTATTATTATTAATGAGATTGAAAAACATGATTTCCATTGTACTGAATGTCTTGGAAGATAATGACATATACTGGTCACTGAAATTATATTCATATTGAAAACACCCAGTACTGACGTCATTTAAAAAACTATACACAGCTACTGTTAAAAACCTCAAACAACGTTTAGTTGAAAATGTGCATTAAGCAGCTGGTTGTATTTATTGTAACCTAACCCTAACCTTAAAGGGATAGTTCAGATTTCCGGGAGAAATCTACTGTGTGTGCACCGTGTCTGTGGAGTAGATTTCAGTCAGCTTCAGTCAGCTTGTACAGTCAGGAGCTCAAACCCATTGACTTTGCATTGGTTTGTGGCTAACTACAGTATCTGGAGCTAGTATGAGGAACAGCATGGATTGTGCTGATAAAGGACTCTACCATCAACATTAGCATTGGTCTGTAGGAAATAGGGTTAAAAAATGTATCTGAAATATCCCTTTAAGGTCTCATTCTTCTTGCATAACCTAATAATCTTAACAAGGACAATGTCAGGCTTCCTGGCTTATTTGAGAGTCCCAAATAATGAAAATAGGACGTTTAAACTGATAGCATCTTGCTCTGGGACCAAACTTTTCCAAGCATTTCTCCATTCTTGAAAGGTGGACTTTTTGAGGATATATTTTTTTTACCAGAACCCTGCCAGTGGGAATGGATGATCCGCTGTGGCAGTCACCCCTAACGGAGCAGAGAAGAAGAAGGAGATGGATGATCCACTGTGGCAGTCACCCCTAACGGAGCAGAGAAGAAGAAGGAGATGGATGATCCGCTGTGGCAGTCACCCCTAACGGAGCAGAGAAGAAGAAGGAGATGGATGACCCACTGTGGCAGTCACCCCTAACGGAGCAGAGAAGAAGAAGAAGAAGACAATGTTCTGCTCAAAGGCTCTCATCAACCATTGTAGTTAATGGCCAGGTCCACATTACAATGTTGTTGCCACCACATCAATGCGGTTTCCCTTATTAACCTCGTAAATCTAGCCGCCCTTACATGGTCGATGCAACAGCAGCGCCACAAGTACTGGTCTGGGACCAGTAAACCGGCAGATAGACTCACATAGAGACGACATCTATAGACAACATGTAATGATACATATAGACAACATGTAATGATACATATAGACAACATGTAATGATACATATAGACAACATGTAATGATACATATAGACAACATGTAATGATACATATAGACAACATGTAATGATAAATATAGACAACATCTAATGATACATATAGACAACATGTAATGATATATATAGACAACATGTAATGATACATAGACAACATCTAATGATATATATAGACAACATGTAATGATACATATAGACAACATGTAATGATACATATAGACAACATGTAATGATACATATAGACAACATGTAATGATACATATAGACAACATGTAATGATACATATAGACAACATGTAATGATACATATAGACAACATCTATATATATACAGTACAGACGATATCTAATGATACATATAGACAACATCTATATATATACAGTACAGATGATATCTAATGATACATATAGACAACATCTATATATATACAGTACAGACGATATCTAATGATACATATAGACAACATCTATACAGTACAGACGATATCTAATGATACATATAGACAACATGTAATGATACATATAGACAACATGTAATGATACATATAGACAACATCTAATGATACATATAGACAACATATATACAGTACAGACGATATATAATGATACATATAGACAACATATATACAGTACAGACGATATATAATGATACATATAGACAACATCTATATATATACAGTACAGACGATATCTAATGATACATATAGACAACATCTATATATATATACAGTACAGATGATATCTAATGATACATGTAGACAACATCTATATATACAGTACAGACGATATCTAATGATACATATAGTCAACATCGAATGATGATGAGTTGCATAATGATTCATGATCCACTAAGCCACCTACAATGACCACAGTTGCGAATTAGCCAGCTGACTAAAACTGACACATTTACAGAAATGTTTATTAATGTGTACTGTCCTTTTAAAATAAACTGAAACTGAACCTATTATACCATGTTCTTGTTTGAAGCTGTGTTTTGTCCATATTAATTGGATGATAAAACATAAGGACGCAAGGCTGCAGTCAACATGCTTTATGTGTGTTTTTAATGGTGGTCAACAGCAGCATAAACCATTCTGAGGCCAAAGTGCAGCAGAACCAAACTGATCCACACCTCCCCTTGTGTTATTATCATCATACATACAGTAGTGCGTATGTATAATACATACTCAATCTATACATATCTACTGCCTAACTGCCTAGAACTGCCTTAAACTGGCCGGCACGTGGTGAGGTGGTTAACACGGTTGCCTCATAGCTAGAAGGTCCTGGGTTCGATTCCCGCTTGGGGACCAGGTTGCCGCGTTGCCAGGTACCCAGGTGGGGGGGTATCTCCCGGGCCTTTCTGTGTGGAGTTTGCATGTTCTCCCCGTGCTCGCAAGGGTTTCCCCTCCCGATAAGATAAAGCCAATGGAAAAACATGCAGAACAGATCGCTAACGCTGTCGCGTCCCTGACGAAGACGGACAGGAGAACTTGGATTGGTCCCCGGGCGAGTCCCACGCCACAGCCCATGTCTGCTCCCGGGGGGAAGGACGACGGGATGGGAAAAGTGCAGAGAGACATTTCATCTGCGACTGCATGTGTGTGTGTGTGTGTGTTCCTGTGTGTCACCCATCTCGCATGTGTGTGTGTTAATCTGCATGACAAATAAAGACTTCTTCTTCTTCTTCTTCTTCTTCTTCTTCTTCTTCTTCTTCTTCTTCTTCTTCTTCTTCTTCTTCTTCTTCTTCTTCTTCTTCTTCTTCTTCTTCTTCTTCTTCTTCTTCTTCACTGTAATCATAACTACCTACCTCAACCTATAGTCTACCCATATAACACTGTATGATAGCTTGATGATGTTCAATAATACTGTATATACTGTATGTATCTATATCTGTATAAATATATCTGCATATATTCCTATTTACATACCTGTATACATACCTGTATATACTATATCTATATATACCTACTCTTATCAGTTATACCACTGGCCAGTATGGCATACCATAGTGTATTCATACACTGTACATAATAATACTGTATAGGTTTATCTACATTAGCATATTTACCTTGAAGCGGATTCGTGCGCTGATGGGGAGCCAGTGCAGGTCCCTAAGAAGTGGGGTGACATGGGCCGACCTCGGTAGGTTATAGATCAGACAGGCGGCTGCGTTCTGAATGAGTTGAAGAGGCTTGGTGGCGGTGGTCAGTAGACCAGCAAGCAGTGCATTACAGTAGTCGAGGCGAGACATGACTGTTGATTGGACAAGGAGTTGAGTGGCTTCTTTTGTCAGGAAGGGGCGGATCCTTCTGACATTGCTCAGGAGGAACTTGCAGGTTCTGGTTGTTGCGGCGATGTGAGCCAAGAAGTTCAGCCGATCGCCAAGGACTATACCAAGGTTCATGGCGGTCGGGGACGAGGCCACGGCTACATTTTCCACTGTGATGGAAAGGTCGGTCACCAGGGAGGATTTGGCCGGCAGGTGAAGCAATTCTGTTTTGCTTAGGTTCAGTTTGAGGTGGTTGGTCGTCATCCAGGCGGAGATGTCAGACAGACATGTCAGACAGACATTCACATTCAGATTCACTTAGAGAAATGGATATCTGAGGGAGGAAAGGAGAGGACGAGTTGAGTATCATCGGCATAGCAATGATACGAGAAGGCATGAGACGTAATAATGTTACCCAGAGATTTGGTGTAGAGGGAGAAGAGCAGGGGTCCAAGGAACGAGCCCTGGGGGACACCCATCCGAAGGGGGTGGGGGGCTGACAGGGTCCCTCTCCATGATACTTGGTAGGAGCGGTCGTCGAGGTAGGATGTCAGCCATGCCAGTGCAGAACCAGTCACTCCCATTCCTGCGAGGGATGCGAGGAGGATCTGATGGTTGACTGTGTCGAAGGCTGCCGACAGGTCCAGGAGAATCAGAACAGAGGAGAGACCCTTTGCTTTTGCTAATTGAAGAGTGTCACCGCTATGAGGCCTCTATCTGTGGAGTGACCAGTCTTGAAGCCTGACGGATTAGGGTCTAGGTCGGAGGTCATTCTGTAAGAGATAATCAGTAAGTTGGTTGGATACAGCACGCTCAAAGGAAGGAGGAGTAGAAAGGAAGGAGAGAAGAGAGACAGGATGATAGTTGTCTATGATGGTGGGACTCAAGTTTTTTTTTATGAGAGGTGTGACTCTGGCTTGTTTTAGGGAGGTGGGAACCACCCCCGAGTTGAGGGAGGAGTTGATGGTTGCCGTTAGGAATGGGAGGATGTCTGGTGCTATGGTCTGGAGGAGTGGGGAGGGTATCCGGTCCAGCTGGCATGTAGTGGGACGGTTCGACATTACCAGTGTCAAGGCCTCTGTGTCTGTAATGGGAGAGAAAGATAACAGGTTAAAGGATGAGGTTCTCAATTCAGCATTTGGAATGTCATTCATAAATGGTTAATTAGTTATTAATTACTTGTTAAATGTTTGTTAATAGTTTATTTAAAACTATGCCTTATAAATAGTTACTAGATTATGAAGAAGCTATACTTACTAAGGACTTGTTAAGTATTTGTTAATAGTGTATTAACAACTTCCTGTACAAGTAAACTCTCTCTGCTGCCAACTCCTACTATTCTATAGATATTTTCCTAAGACATCTTAGTAAATGAGGAATAGTTACAACGTTGGCTGACTAGACGAGAGGGCTCTGGTGCTGGGTGGCTGTAGTAGGTGGCTGACTAGAGGAGAGGGCTCTGGTGTTTTCCAGTACTACTGATTATATTAGAATAGTAGGAGGAGTTGGCAGCAGAAAGGGGTTTACTTGTACTGAAAGTTGTTAATAAGTAGTTTAATTTAATTCAATTTAATTACATCCCTTGTGTGATGTTTTCAAATAATTGAGACTGTTTATATATGCTGTCTAGATTGCTTGTAATTGAAATAAAGTTAACATCTGTTACATGATTTGTTATGGCTTTATTGTTAACCTGCGCCCCCAAAAGTGGCGTTTTTAGTTTTCATTTTTGAGGACTGCATACTTTTTTTGCAAACCAAAACAACATACTTTATACTTATAGCACATGCATGAGCCTGGTCTCTTTTGAAAGATGACATTCTGAAGTTTCTGATTCCAGAAAGAAGATTCAATTTTAGTGCTAACGTAATAGAGTACCATAGGTCTGAACTTGAGTTGTAGAAAAACGTGTTACTCAAGTTTTTCTGTAGTAGTTAGTAGTCCAGAGGTAGTATTTCCCTAGAATGCCTGGAGGCTTACAAATCCATACGGACCCATCGCATGAAGCCTTATGTAGTACATGTCCAAATTTCATAAAGATCCATTCAGAAATTAGGGGTGTAAAGGTACATGTATCCGTACCGAACCGAACAAGTTTCAGTGTGTACCGTACCGTACCGAACGGCTGTGTAGTGTACCGAACAAATACAACGGTATGTTAACCACTAATGACCGCCCACCCGGGGCTGTTTTTTTCATAATTATTATAATTTTTTATAAGTCGATTATTCATTTCAATATAGAATATTCGTTGACAGCCCTACAAGTACAATTAGTTACTGCACACTACATCACCCCTGAGTGGAACATGGAAAGCCAAACTTTCCCCCACTGTACCGAAAACCGTACCGAACCTTGACTTCAAAACCGAGGTACGTACCGTACCGTGGTTTTTGTGTACCGTTACACCCCTAGAAATTTGTGATTAGGAGTGATTTTGGTAAACTGTGTACAAAAGAAAAACTGAGTTTTCTCATAGACTTCAATTCATTCTGCTGTTTTTCTCTGCCTGTTTTCGCTCGTTAGTTTTTCACCGGATCCCTGATTCATACATCCCCAGGTGGGGTATCATTGGAAAGCCACACTCATTGGAAAGCCACCTCCACAAACCTCCTCAAAACAAAATCCCAATAATGTTGTGAGTCCACCAGAACATTTGGGTGAGTAACAAAAACATGAATACCACACAAGGGTTAAGCATAAATGTGTCAACATATGGTGATATATGACTTTTACCATGGCAGCACCACGGTAAATCATTTCTATCAAACTACCTATTTTTGTAAGGGGTATATGGATATACCCCACGTTGATGTGAAAACACTGAATGCTAGCTTTAACCAGTTCAGGGGTCAAGGTGAGGGATTCACCCGTCCGTCCACCATCCCTCCTGGTCACGTAAGAGATGGTGAGCTGCATGTGGTCGGATCTCACATGTTCCAGAGACACCTTTCCCTCTGAGTGGCTCTCTCTCTCTCTCTCTCTCTCTCTCTCTCTCTCTCTCTCTCTCTCTCTCTCTCTCTCTCTCTCTCTCTCTCTCTCTCTCTCTCTCTCTCTCTCTCTCTCTCTCTCTCTCTCTCGGTACAGTTAATCCTGGGCAGGATTAGAATACTCTGTCCAAACAGGGGAAACTCGATCTGAGCAGTTTATCTCAACGCTCACGCTCATAGTCATGGGGGCGCAGTTTGTGTTGGTTCATGGGGGGGGGGATCACTGAACTCCCTAGTGGCCGTAGACAAACAATGCATATAAGTGTAATATTCTAACTTGTGACAATGGGTCTCATTCTCCAACGGACCTACGACTAAAAGGGCTTTCTCTTAGGACCATTTGAGACCTTTTCGGGCAAGACATGAATAATGTAGACAATATATTATAATATTAATATATATATTATATATATAATATTATAGACACAGAATTTTTATCTTATTTACAAATACAATCAGTTATTAAATCATTGTTGTCTAAAGGCATAGCTATAGGAACAAACAGAGTCTTGGAAGAGACATTAAGGGAAATTACAGGCAGGAAAGGCATTGGTCTCATTCACCACAGACTTACGACAAAAAGGGCTTTCTCTTAGAGCCCTTTGAGACCTTTTCGGGCCGATTTTGGGATTCACCAACCGTCCCAATAAAACATATATAATTAATATTATATTGTAATATATTGTCTATATTCATGTCTTGCCCGAAAAGGTCTCAAATGGCCCTAAGAGAAAACCCTTTTTGTCGTAAGTCCATTGGTGAATGAGACCCATTGTTCTGCAATGCCTCTCCCTGATACCAATACCGAAACTAAAGTCCAATGGGAGCGAGACATGGGTATACCCATATCTAAAACACAATGGGAAGCAGCACTTAGGAATAGTACTAAAATATCAAAATGTGTTAGATATAAAATTATACAATTAAAGATACTACACAGGGCCTATATAACACCCTGTACACTGAATAAAATGAATCGCACCCTACCCAAATTGTGCTGGCATGGGTGTGGAGTAGAGGGTACGCTCATGCACTTGCTGTGGCACTGCCCGCTTGTTAGGAAATGTTGGTTGGACATTGCTGAGGACCTGTCAGTTACCTGTCAGTTACATTAATCCTTGCCCTATAACGTGTATATTGGGTGTAAAAATGGACACTGCTCAAGCAAAGATTGTAAATAATATTGTAGCACTGGCTTTTCTGCAAACGGATTATTTTAATGAACTGGAAAGAACGCAAACCGAACTGCTTCAGTTTGGAGAACTGGCGCAAGGACTTCATGGACTTGCTATCGATGGAACAGGCTGCTCTGTCTCTTCAAGAGAGTGATAGGTCCCCTGAACTTTATTAGATCACTATCTGGAATATGTTTGTGTACTGAACCTTTGTAACGCTCTGCAACCCCCCCCCCCCCTCACCCCCTTGTTGTTATTGTTATTATTGTTATTATTATTATTATTATTATTATTATTATTATTATTATTATTATTATTATTATTATTATTATTATTATTATTATTATTATTATTATTATTATTATTATTATTATTTTTATTTTTTTTGTCTTAGTTTGTCTTGTCATGTATGTATTGTCTTACTTACTTACTTACTTACTGTATGTATTGTCTTGCTTGTGAAAAATAAAAACTTTAAATATGAAAAAAATGTATATATTAATTATATATGTTTTATTGGGATGGTTGGTGAATCCCAAAATCGGCCCAAAAAGGTCTCAAATGGCCCTAAGAGAAATCCCTTTTTGTCGTAAATCCTTGGAGAATGAGACCCAGGACTAAATAAATGTAGCTCTAACGGTGTGTTTCGTGTCCTGAAACATGGTCTGATTGACCATGCGGTGACCTTCATTAGCTTAATGGTTTCTTCTTTTAACTGTGATAGATGGCTGACCCCAGGGCCCAGAGACCCAGAGGTCATGAGCCGTAGTCCCCAGAGGGGCCACGCTTCCCCGAGAAGACCTTCAAGACTTTAGTATAAATCTATGCATTCCAATGCATTTTGAGAGCAACAACAATCACTTAGGAAATTGTGTCAGTGGCGACACCTAGATGAAAATTGGACTAGAATCCAACACTTAAGTGATAAGTCGCAAATATGGAATTTTTTTTAAATTGTTCTTTTTCAGTTCAGTTTCTTATTGCATTGAAATCACTCTCACTGTCAAACAGATTGAGCAGAGAAGCACAGCGGCAGTTTCTTTCAGGTTTTGCCCTAAATGACCAAACAATAATCCATAATCTGAAAGTTATAATATATTATGGAATAATAGTGAAGTGTATAGAATATAGTATAACAAAGGGATAAGATTTTGCTTAATGTGAGTGACCCCCTAGTGGCAGTATGTAAGATTTCAAAGACAATATTATGGATGGCCAAATTTTTTTATGGATTTGGTAGACTGAAATATTATTTAGGCATGGGAGGAAATTACATAAATATGGTCCTTGGCATTTAGCCAGGGTTTGAAGGCTTCATATTAACAAGCTTAAACAAGTTGTTCAGAATTATTTCCCTTGATGTTGTCACAACTTAATTTATGTATTTCTGTAGGGGGTCTTTAGGAGGAGATAGTGAGAGGTCAACAATTATGCCACATTTAGGATAATCACAGCCTCATGAAACTTAGGCATTCAGGGGATGTATGGCTTTCCTAGGTTAATTAATAATCTAAAAATATCTTCAGGTGTCTAGCTTTCAGTATTGAAGCACAGTAACTAACCTAGGAAAGCCGTACAGTACATCCCCGAGATGCCTACGTTTCACGAGGCTGTGATTATCCTAAATGTCACTGTAGTGGCCGCTTGTCGCTCCCCAATGAATAGACAAGCGTCCACGATGCACCCGCATTTACTTATCCTACTCAGTCCCAAAGTTGTGATGTTGAATGAATTGAATGTCCAAAGTTGCTCCTCTTACGGTTTACAGGGTTTATTGTTGTCCAAAGGTAAATGATAGTGAATGAAGGGTTTAAACAGAACAGTTGTCAATTGCTCAGATCCAACAGTGAAACAGGTAGAAAATTGTATCCTAATCACAGGTGCACAAAGATTGCAGTGATCACCTTGGCTATTTATAGGAGTGGGCTGTAATGGGTGGTGAGCCCTCTAGTGACAGTCTAAAAACAGTCTAACAGTCTAACAGTCTAAAACAGTGCATAGTTCTAATATATAATATAATATATAGATAATAATAATACAAATAATAATAATAATAATAATAATCTATAACAAGAACACTCATTTGGCCTTTACACCTGCCCCTAATTGTGCCTACACAATTACAAAACAAATAACATGGTCGGGTGAGTGTTCATTATAGCTGGCAATCCTCAATAATAATCTATTTCAAATCATAGTTCTAAACACGAAGAAGCTTGACTGGGGCTCTGGTTTCCGCTTGTTGTCCCTGTGCATGGGAAGAACAAATTAATTAGTCATTCAACTAACAGTCAAGGTAACTCAATGATAATATTCAAAGTGTTTTTTTTGTTTTTTGTTTTAACAAACAGAGCCATATAGCTCTGATAGGCGTATAGCCAATGTATATTCAAAGTTCAACAGAGCCCTATAGCTCTGATAGGCATACAGCCAATGTGCACTGGTTGTGACTCTCCATCGGGATCGTCAGGACTTTCTGCGGTAAGTCGGTCGGGAGGTTTCAGCCATTCTTCCCCAGGTTTCCTTTACGCCGTCGTCTTTTGTAGTTTCTCCTCTTGGAAACTGGCATATTCAAAAGTGTTTGGCCATCACCGGCCCCGGTAACACCATGGGCTTCCATGGGCTTCACTTGATAAGCTTGTTTAGGCAGTTGCTCCTCCACCGGCTCGTCATCTCCTCCAACACTCCCGTCCTCAGCAGGTCCTTGCAGAGCAGAGCCACGTCTCGGGAGATGCACCCCCATGCTGCCGTCTCTCTCCTCCTCAGGACGGTGCCGCCCGGTCAGCCCTCCTGGACTGGCTGCGACTGCTGCTGTCCTGCTTCTGAGAGCTCTCGTTTTAAACACTGGATGTTCAGTAGTGGCCCTGTTGTGTGCATCTTCCTTATGTGCATCTTCCTCCTCCTCTGCCTCACTCTCTGAGGAGCTGCAGCCGCACACATCATCTGGTTTCCCAGTACATTCCTCATCTGTGGAGTCATCTGATTCCTCTCTCTCATCATCCTCCTCATCCTCGTCTTCATCAGGTGCACATGTAGCAGAGTCAATGGTTGGTTTTGCTGGTGCTGTTTCAGGTTCTTCCTGCATTTCCTCTGCAGCACTCTCCCCCACAGCTGCCACACAATGACTGTAGGTCATTTTGAAATCAAGTAAAAAAAAGAAAACTAACATTATCACAGTATATACATCTCACAAGAGACCTCTCACTATAGACCTCTCACTATAGACCTCACTATAGACCTCTCACTATAGACCTCTCATTATAGACCTCTCACTATAGACCTCTCACTATAGACCTCTCACTATAGACCTCTCACTATAGACCTCTCACTATAGACCTCACTATAGACCTTACTATAGACCTCTCACTATAGACCTCTCACTATAGACCTCACTATAGACCTCATTATAGACCTCTTACTATAGACCTCTCACTATAGACCTCTCACTATAGACCTCACTATAGACCTCTCACTATAGACCTCTTACTATAGACCTCTCACTATAGACCTCTCACTATAGACCTCTCACTATAGACCTATCACTATAGACCTCTCACTATAGACCTCTCACTATAGACCTCTCACTCTAGACCTCTCACTATAGACCTCACTATAGACCTCATTATAGACCTCTTACTATAGACCTCTCACTATAGACCTCTCACTATAGACCTCACTATAGACCTCTCACTATAGACCTCTTACTATAGACCTCTCACTATAGACCTCTCACTATAGACCTCTCACTATAGACCTCTCACTATAGTCCTCTCATTATAGACATATCACTATAGACCTCTCACTATAGACCTCTAACTATAGATCTCTCACTATAGACCTCTCACTATAGACCTCATTATAGACCTCTCACTATAGACCTCACTATAGACCTCTCACTATAGACCTCTCACTATAGACATCTTACTATAGACCTCATTATAGACCTCTCACTATAGACCTCTCATTATAGACCTCTCACTATAGATTCTCTCTATAGACCTCTCACTATAGACCTCATTATAGACCTCATTATAGACCTCTCACTATAGACCTCTCACTATAGACCTCTCACTATAGACCTCTCACTATAGACATCTCACTATAGACCTCTCACTATAGACCTCTCACTATAGACCTCTCACTATAGACCTCTTACTATAGACCTCTCACTATAGACCTCTCACTATAGACCTCTCACTATAGACATCTCACTATAGACCTCTCACTATAGACCTCTCACTATAGACATATCACTATAGACCTCTCACTATAGACCTCTCACTATAGACATATCACTATAGACCTCTCACTATAGACCTCTCACTATAGACCTCTCACTATAGACCTCTCACTATAGACCTCTCACTATAGACATCTCACTATAGACCTCTCACTATAGACCTCTCACTATAGACCTCTCACTATAGACATATCACTATAGACCTCTCACTATAGACCTCTTACTATAGACCTCTCACTATAGACCTCTTACTATAGACCTCTCACTATAGACCTCTCACTATAGACCTCTCACTATAGACATCTCACTATAGACCTCTCACTATAGACCTCTCACTATAGACATATCACTATAGACCTCTCACTATAGACCTCTTACTATAGACCTCTCACTATAGACCTCTCTCTATAGACCTCTCACTATAGACCTCTCACTATAGACCTCTCACTATAGACCTCTCACTATAGTCCTCTCACTATAGACCTCTCACTAGAAACCTCTCACTATAGACTCTCTCACTATAGACATCTCACTATAGACCTCTCACTATAGACCTCTCACTATAGACCTCTCACTATAGACCTCTCACTAGAAACCTCTCACTATAGACTCTCTCACTATAGACATCTCACTATAGACCTCTCACTATAGACCTCTCACTATAGACCTCTCACTATAGACCTCTCACTATAGACCTCTCACTATAGACCTCTCACTATAGACCTCTCACTATAGACCTCTTACTATAGACCTCTCACTATAGACCTCACTATAGACCTCTCACTATAGACCTCTCACTATAGACCTCTCACTATAGACATATCACTATAGACCTCTCACTATAGACCTCTCACTATAGACATATCACTATAGACCTCTCACTATAGACCTCTCACTATAGACCTCTCACTATAGACCTCTCACTATAGACCTCTCACTATAGACCTCTCACTAGAAACCTCTCACTATAGACCTCTCACTATAGACCTCTCACTATAGACCTCTCACTATAGACCTCTCACTATAGACCTCTCACTATAGACTCTCATTATAGACCTCTCACTATAGACCTCTCACTATAGACCTCTCACTATAGACCTCTCACTATAGACCTCACTATAGACCTCTCACTATAGACCTCTCACTATAGACTCTCTCACTATAGACATCTCACTATAGACCTCTCACTATAGACCTCTCACTATAGACCTCTCACTATAGACCTCTCACTATAGACTCTCATTATAGACCTCTCACTATAGACCTCTCACTATAGACCTCTCACTATAGACCTCTCACTATAGACCTCTCACTATAGACCTCTCACTATAGACCTCTCACTATAGACCTCTCACTATAGACCTCTCACTATAGACCTCTCATTATAGACCTCTCACTATAGACCTCTCACTATAGACCTCATTATAGACCTTTCACTATAGACCTCACTATAGACCTCTCACTATAGACCTCTCACTATAGACCTCTCTCTATAGACCTCTCACTATAGACCTCTCACTATAGACCTCTCACTATAGACCTCTTACTATAGACCTCACTATAGACCTCTCACTATAGACCTCTCACTATAGACCTCTCACTATAGACCTCTCACTATAGACCTCTCACTATAGACCTCTCACTATAGACCACACTATAGACCTCTCACTATAGACCTCTCACTATAGACATCTCACTATAGACCTCACTATAGACCTCTCACTATAGACCTCAATATAGACCTCTCACTATAGACCTCTCACTATAGACATCTCACTATAGACCACACTATAGACCTCTCACTATAGACCTCTCACTATAGACCTCTCACTATAGACCTCTCACTATAGACCTCTCACTATAGACCTCATTATAGACCTCTCACTATAGACATCTCACTATAGACCTCATTATAGACCTCTCACTATAGACATCTCACTATAGACCTCATTATAGACCTCTCACTATAGACCTCTCACTATAGACCTCTCACTATAGACCTCTCACTATAGACCTCTCACTATAGACCTCTCACTATAGACCTCTCACTATAGACCTCTCACTATAGACCTCACTATAGACCTCTCACTATAGACCTCTCACTATAGACCTCTCACTATAGACCTCTCACTATAGACCTCTCACTATAGACCTCTCACTATAGACATCTCACTATAGACCTCTCTCTATAGACCTCTCACTATAGACCTGTCTCTATAGACCTCTCACTATAGACCTCTCACTATAGACCTCACTATAGACCTCTCACTATAGACTCTCTCACTATAGACCTCTCACTATAGACCTCTCACTATAGACCTCTCACTATAGACTCTCTCACTATAGACCTCTCACTATAGACCTCACTATAGACCTCATTATAGACCTCTCACTATAGACCTCATTATAGACCTCACTATAGACCTCTCACTATAGACCTCTCATTATAGACATCTCACTATAGACATATCATTATAGACCTCTCACTATAGACCTCTCACTATAGACCTCTCACTATAGACCTCTCACTATAGACCTCATTATAGACCTCTCACTATAGACCTCTCACTATAGACATCTCACTATAGACCTCTCACTATAGACCTCTCACTATAGACCTCACTATAGACCTCTCACTATAGACCTCTCACTATAGACCTCTCACTATAGACCTCTCACTATAGACATATCATTATAGACCTCTCACTATAGACCTCTCACTATAGACCTCATTATAGACCTCATTATAGACCTCTCACTATAGACATCTCACTATAGACCACACTATAGACCTCTCACTATAGACCTCTCACTATATACCTCTCACTATAGACCTCTCACTATAGACCTCTCTCTATAGACCTCTCACTATAGACCTCTCACTATAGACCTCTCACTATAGACCTCTCATTATAGACCTCTCACTATAGACCTCTCACTATAGACCTCATTATAGACCTCTCACTATAGACCTCTCACTATAGACCTCATTATAGACCTCTCACTATAGACCTCTCACTATAGACCTCTCACTATAGACCTCTCTCTATAGACCTCTCACTATAGACCTCTCACTATAGACCTCTCACTATAGACCTCTCATTATAGACATCTCACTATAGACCTCACTATAGACCTCTCACTATAGACCTCAATATAGACCTCTCACTATAGACCTCTCACTATAGACATCTCACTATAGACCTCACTATAGACCTCTCACTATAGACCTCTCACTATAGACCTCTCACTATAGACCTAATTATAGACCTCTCACTATAGACCTCTCACTATAGACCTCATTATAGACCTCTCACTATAGACATCTCACTATAGACCTCATTATAGACCTCTCACTATAGACATCTCACTATAGACCTCATTATAGACCTCTCACTATAGACCTCTCACTATAGACCTCTCACTATAGACCTCTCACTATAGACCTCTCACTATAGACCTCTCTCTATAGACCTCTCACTATAGACCTCTCTCTATAGACCTCTCACTATAGACCTCTCACTATAGACCTCACTATAGACCTCTCTCTATAGACCTCTCACTATAGACCTCTCTCTATAGACCTCTCACTATAGACCTCTCACTATAGACCTCTCACTATAGACCTCACTATAGACCTCTCACTATAGACCTCTCACTATAGACCTCTCACTATAGACCTCTCACTATAGACCTCTCACTATAGACCTCTCACTATAGACCTCTTACTATAGACCTCTCATTATAGACCTCTCACTATAGACCTCTCACTATAGACCTCTCGCTATAGACCTCACTATAGACCTCTCACTATAGACCTCTCACTATAGACTCTCATTATAGACCTCTCACTATAGACCTCACTATAGACATCTCACTATAGACCTCATTATAGACCTCTTACTATAGACCTCTCACTATAGACCTCTCACTATAGACCTCTCACTATAGACCTCATTATATACCTCTCACTATAGACCTCTCACTATAGACCTCTCACTATAGACCTCTCACTATAGACCTCTCACTATAGACCTCTCACTATAGACCTCTCACTATAGACCTCTCACTATAGACCTCTCACTATAGACCTCTCACTATAGACCTCTCACTATAGACCTCTCACTATAGACCTCTTACTATAGACCTCTCTCATTATAGACCTCTCACTATAGACCTCTCACTATAGACCTCTTACTATAGACCTCTCACTATAGACCTCTCACTATAGACCTCTCACTATAGACCTATCACTATAGACCTCTCACTATAGACCTCTCACTATAGACCTCTCACTATAGACCTCTCACTATAGACCTCTCACTATAGACCTCTCACTATAGACCTCTCACTATAGACCTCTCACTATAGACCTCTCACTATAGACCTCTCACTATAGACCTCTCACTATAGACCTCTCACTATAGACCTCTCACTATAGACCTCTTACTATAGACCTCTCTCATTATAGACCTCTCACTATAGACCTCTCACTATAGACCTCTTACTATAGACCTCTCACTATAGACCTCTCACTATAGACCTCTCACTATAGACCTATCACTATAGACCTCTCACTATAGACCTCTCACTATAGACCTCTCACTATAGACCTCTCACTAAAGACCTCACTAAAGACCTCATTATAGACCTCTTATTATAGACCTCTCACTATAGACCTCTTACTATAGACCTCTCACTATAGACCTCTCACTATAGATCTCTCACTATAGACCTCTCTCACTATAGACCTCTCACTATAGACCTCTCACTATAGACCTCTCACTATAGACCTCTTACTATAGACCTCTCTCATTATAGACCTCTCACTATAGACCTCTCACTATAGACCTCTTACTATAGACCTCTCACTATAGACCTCTCACTATAGATCTCTCACTATAGACCTCTCTCACTATAGACCTCTCACTATAGACCTCTTACTATAGACCTCTCACTATAGACCTCTCACTATAGACCTCTCACTATAGACCTATCACTATAGACCTCTCACTATAGACCTCTCACTATAGACCTCTCACTCTAGACCTCTCACTATAGACCTCACTATAGACCTCATTATAGACCTCTTACTATAGACCTCTCACTATAGACCTCTCACTATAGACCTCACTATAGACCTCTCACTATAGACCTCTTACTATAGACCTCTCACTATAGACCTCTCACTATAGACCTCTCACTATAGACCTCTCACTATAGTCCTCTCATTATAGACATATCACTATAGACCTCTCACTATAGACCTCTAACTATAGATCTCTCACTATAGACCTCTCACTATAGACCTCATTATAGACCTCTCACTATAGACCTCACTATAGACCTCTCACTATAGACCTCTCACTATAGACATCTTACTATAGACCTCATTATAGACCTCTCACTATAGACCTCTCATTATAGACCTCTCACTATAGATTCTCTCTATAGACCTCTCACTATAGACCTCATTATAGACCTCATTATAGACCTCTCACTATAGACCTCTCACTATAGACCTCTCACTATAGACCTCTCACTATAGACCTCTCACTATAGACCTCTTACTATAGACCTCTCACTATAGACCTCTCACTATAGACCTCTCACTATAGACATCTCACTATAGACCTCTCACTATAGACCTCTCACTATAGACATATCACTATAGACCTCTCACTATAGACCTCTCACTATAGACATATCACTATAGACCTCTCACTATAGACCTCTCACTATAGACCTCTCACTATAGACCTCTCACTATAGACCTCTCACTATAGACATCTCACTATAGACCTCTCACTATAGACCTCTCACTATAGACCTCTCACTATAGACATATCACTATAGACCTCTCACTATAGACCTCTTACTATAGACCTCTCACTATAGACCTCTTACTATAGACCTCTCACTATAGACCTCTCACTATAGACCTCTCACTATAGACATCTCACTATAGACCTCTCACTATAGACCTCTCACTATAGACATATCACTATAGACCTCTCACTATAGACCTCTTACTATAGACCTCTCACTATAGACCTCTCTCTATAGACCTCTCACTATAGACCTCTCACTATAGACCTCTCACTATAGACCTCTCACTATAGTCCTCTCACTATAGACCTCTCACTAGAAACCTCTCACTATAGACTCTCTCACTATAGACATCTCACTATAGACCTCTCACTATAGACCTCTCACTATAGACCTCTCACTATAGACCTCTCACTAGAAACCTCTCACTATAGACTCTCTCACTATAGACATCTCACTATAGACCTCTCACTATAGACCTCTCACTATAGACCTCTCACTATAGACCTCTCACTATAGACCTCTCACTATAGACCTCTCACTATAGACCTCTCACTATAGACCTCTTACTATAGACCTCTCACTATAGACCTCACTATAGACCTCTCACTATAGACCTCTCACTATAGACCTCTCACTATAGACATATCACTATAGACCTCTCACTATAGACCTCTCACTATAGACATATCACTATAGACCTCTCACTATAGACCTCTCACTATAGACCTCTCACTATAGACCTCTCACTATAGACATATCACTATAGACCTCTCACTATAGACCTCTTACTATAGACCTCTCACTATAGACCTCTTACTATAGACCTCTCACTATAGACCTCTCACTATAGACCTCTCACTATAGACATCTCACTATAGACCTCTCACTATAGACCTCTCACTATAGACATATCACTATAGACCTCTCACTATAGACCTCTTACTATAGACCTCTCACTATAGACCTCTCTCTATAGACCTCTCACTATAGACCTCTCACTATAGACCTCTCACTATAGACCTCTCACTATAGTCCTCTCACTATAGACCTCTCACTAGAAACCTCTCACTATAGACTCTCTCACTATAGACATCTCACTATAGACCTCTCACTATAGACCTCTCACTATAGACCTCTCACTATAGACCTCTCACTAGAAACCTCTCACTATAGACTCTCTCACTATAGACATCTCACTATAGACCTCTCACTATAGACCTCTCACTATAGACCTCTCACTATAGACCTCTCACTATAGACCTCTCACTATAGACCTCTCACTATAGACCTCTCACTATAGACCTCTTACTATAGACCTCTCACTATAGACCTCACTATAGACCTCTCACTATAGACCTCTCACTATAGACCTCTCACTATAGACATATCACTATAGACCTCTCACTATAGACCTCTCACTATAGACATATCACTATAGACCTCTCACTATAGACCTCTCACTATAGACCTCTCACTATAGACCTCTCACTATAGACCTCTCACTATAGACCTCTCACTAGAAACCTCTCACTATAGACCTCTCACTATAGACCTCTCACTATAGACCTCTCACTATAGACCTCTCACTATAGACCTCTCACTATAGACTCTCATTATAGACCTCTCACTATAGACCTCTCACTATAGACCTCTCACTATAGACCTCTCACTATAGACCTCACTATAGACCTCTCACTATAGACCTCTCACTATAGACTCTCTCACTATAGACATCTCACTATAGACCTCTCACTATAGACCTCTCACTATAGACCTCTCACTATAGACCTCTCACTATAGACTCTCATTATAGACCTCTCACTATAGACCTCTCACTATAGACCTCTCACTATAGACCTCTCACTATAGACCTCTCACTATAGACCTCTCACTATAGACCTCTCACTATAGACCTCTCACTATAGACCTCTCATTATAGACCTCTCACTATAGACCTCTCACTATAGACCTCATTATAGACCTTTCACTATAGACCTCACTATAGACCTCTCACTATAGACCTCTCACTATAGACCTCTCTCTATAGACCTCTCACTATAGACCTCTCACTATAGACCTCTCACTATAGACCTCTTACTATAGACCTCACTATAGACCTCTCACTATAGACCTCTCACTATAGACCTCTCACTATAGACCTCTCACTATAGACCTCTCACTATAGACCTCTCACTATAGACCACACTATAGACCTCTCACTATAGACCTCTCACTATAGACATCTCACTATAGACCTCACTATAGACCTCTCACTATAGACCTCAATATAGACCTCTCACTATAGACCTCTCACTATAGACATCTCACTATAGACCACACTATAGACCTCTCACTATAGACCTCTCACTATAGACCTCTCACTATAGACCTCTCACTATAGACCTCTCACTATAGACCTCATTATAGACCTCTCACTATAGACATCTCACTATAGACCTCATTATAGACCTCTCACTATAGACATCTCACTATAGACCTCATTATAGACCTCTCACTATAGACCTCTCACTATAGACCTCTCACTATAGACCTCTCACTATAGACCTCTCACTATAGACCTCTCACTATAGACCTCTCACTATAGACCTCTCACTATAGACCTCACTATAGACCTCTCACTATAGACCTCTCACTATAGACCTCTCACTATAGACCTCTCACTATAGACCTCTCACTATAGACATCTCACTATAGACCTCTCTCTATAGACCTCTCACTATAGACCTGTCTCTATAGACCTCTCACTATAGACCTCTCACTATAGACCTCACTATAGACCTCTCACTATAGACTCTCTCACTATAGACCTCTCACTATAGACCTCTCACTATAGACCTCTCACTATAGACTCTCTCACTATAGACCTCTCACTATAGACCTCACTATAGACCTCATTATAGACCTCTCACTATAGACCTCATTATAGACCTCACTATAGACCTCTCACTATAGACCTCTCATTATAGACATCTCACTATAGACATATCATTATAGACCTCTCACTATAGACCTCTCACTATAGACCTCTCACTATAGACCTCTCACTATAGACCTCATTATAGACCTCTCACTATAGACCTCTCACTATAGACATCTCACTATAGACCTCTCACTATAGACCTCTCACTATAGACCTCACTATAGACCTCTCACTATAGACCTCTCACTATAGACCTCTCACTATAGACCTCTCACTATAGACCTCTCACTATAGACATATCATTATAGACCTCTCACTATAGACCTCTCACTATAGACCTCATTATAGACCTCATTATAGACCTCTCACTATAGACATCTCACTATAGACCACACTATAGACCTCTCACTATAGACCTCTCACTATATACCTCTCACTATAGACCTCTCACTATAGACCTCTCTCTATAGACCTCTCACTATAGACCTCTCACTATAGACCTCTCACTATAGACCTCTCATTATAGACCTCTCACTATAGACCTCTCACTATAGACCTCATTATAGACCTCTCACTATAGACCTCTCACTATAGACCTCATTATAGACCTCTCACTATAGACCTCTCACTATAGACCTCTCACTATAGACCTCTCTCTATAGACCTCTCACTATAGACCTCTCACTATAGACCTCTCACTATAGACCTCTCATTATAGACATCTCACTATAGACCTCACTATAGACCTCTCACTATAGACCTCAATATAGACCTCTCACTATAGACCTCTCACTATAGACATCTCACTATAGACCTCACTATAGACCTCTCACTATAGACCTCTCACTATAGACCTCTCACTATAGACCTAATTATAGACCTCTCACTATAGACCTCTCACTATAGACCTCATTATAGACCTCTCACTATAGACATCTCACTATAGACCTCATTATAGACCTCTCACTATAGACATCTCACTATAGACCTCATTATAGACCTCTCACTATAGACCTCTCACTATAGACCTCTCACTATAGACCTCTCACTATAGACCTCTCACTATAGACCTCTCTCTATAGACCTCTCACTATAGACCTCTCTCTATAGACCTCTCACTATAGACCTCTCACTATAGACCTCACTATAGACCTCTCTCTATAGACCTCTCACTATAGACCTCTCTCTATAGACCTCTCACTATAGACCTCTCACTATAGACCTCTCACTATAGACCTCTCACTATAGACCTCACTATAGACCTCTCACTATAGACCTCTCACTATAGACCTCTCACTATAGACCTCTCACTATAGACCTCTCACTATAGACCTCTTACTATAGACCTCTCATTATAGACCTCTCACTATAGACCTCTCACTATAGACCTCTCACTATAGACCTCACTATAGACCTCTCACTATAGACCTCTCACTATAGACTCTCATTATAGACCTCTCACTATAGACCTCACTATAGACATCTCACTATAGACCTCATTATAGACCTCTTACTATAGACCTCTCACTATAGACCTCTCACTATAGACCTCTCACTATAGACCTCATTATATACCTCTCACTATAGACCTCTCACTATAGACCTCTCACTATAGACCTCTCACTATAGACCTCTCACTATAGACCTCTCACTATAGACCTCTCACTATAGACCTCTCACTATAGACCTCTCACTATAGACCTCTCACTATAGACCTCTCACTATAGACCTCTCACTATAGACCTCTTACTATAGACCTCTCTCATTATAGACCTCTCACTATAGACCTCTCACTATAGACCTCTTACTATAGACCTCTCACTATAGACCTCTCACTATAGACCTCTCACTATAGACCTATCACTATAGACCTCTCACTATAGACCTCTCACTATAGACCTCTCACTATAGACCTCTCACTATAGACCTCTCACTATAGACCTCTCACTATAGACCTCTCACTATAGACCTCTCACTATAGACCTCTCACTATAGACCTCTCACTATAGACCTCTCACTATAGACCTCTCACTATAGACCTCTCACTATAGACCTCTCACTATAGACCTCTTACTATAGACCTCTCTCATTATAGACCTCTCACT
Organism: Notolepis coatsorum; assembly: GCF_963971535.1. Taxonomy (NCBI): domain Eukaryota; kingdom Metazoa; phylum Chordata; class Actinopteri; order Aulopiformes; family Paralepididae; genus Notolepis; species Notolepis coatsorum. The sequence goes on from NC_140169.1 coordinate 7,566,321, forward strand.
ATAGACCTCTCACTATAGACCTCTTACTATAGACCTCTCACTATAGACCTCTCACTATAGACCTCTCACTATAGACCTATCACTATAGACCTCTCACTATAGACCTCTCACTATAGACCTCTCACTATAGACCTCTCACTAAAGACCTCACTAAAGACCTCATTATAGACCTCTTATTATAGACCTCTCACTATAGACCTCTTACTATAGACCTCTCACTATAGACCTCTCACTATAGATCTCTCACTATAGACCTCTCTCACTATAGACCTCTCACTATAGACCTCTCACTATAGACCTCTCACTATAGACCTCTTACTATAGACCTCTCTCATTATAGACCTCTCACTATAGACCTCTCACTATAGACCTCTTACTATAGACCTCTCACTATAGACCTCTCACTATAGATCTCTCACTATAGACCTCTCTCACTATAGACCTCTCACTATAGACCTCTCACTATAGACCTCTCACTATAGACCTCTCACTAAAGACCTCACTAAAGACCTCATTATAGACCTCTCACTATAGATCTCTCACTATAGACCTCTCTCACTATAGATCTCTCACTATAGACCTCTCATTATAGACCTCTCACTATAGACCTCTCACTATAGACCTCTTACTATAGACCTCTCACTATAGACCTCTCACTAAAGACCTCACTAAAGACCTCATTATAGACCTCTTATTATAGACCTCTCACTATAGACCTCATTATAGACCTCTCACTATAGACCTCTCATTATAGACCTCTCACTATAGACCTCTCACTATAGACCTCTCACTATAGATCTCTCACTATAGACCTCTCTCACTATAGACCTCTCATTATAGACCTCTCACTATAGACCTCTCACTATAGACCTCTTACTATAGACCTCTCACTATAGACCTCTCACTATAGATCTCTCACTATAGACCTCTCTCACTATAGACCTCTTACTATAGACCTCTCTCATTATAGACCTCTCACTATAGACCTCTCACTATAGACCTCTCACTATAGACCTCTCACTATAGACCTCTCACTAAAGACCTCACTAAAGACCTCATTATAGACCTCTCACTATAGACCTCTCACTATAGATCTCTCACTATAGACCTCTCACTATAGACCTCTCACTATAGACCTCTCACTATAGACCTCTCACTATAGACCTCTCACTATAGACCTCTTATTATAGACCTCTCACTATAGACCTCTCACTATAGACCTCTCACTATAGACCTCTCACTATAGACCTCTCACTATAGACCTCTCACTATAGACCTCTCACTAAAGACCTCACTAAAGACCTCATTATAGACCTCTCACTATAGACCTCTCACTATAGACCTCTTACTATAGACCTCACTATAGACCTCTCACTATAGACCTCTCACTATAGACCTCTCACTATAGACCTCTCACTAAAGACCTCACTAAAGACCTCATTATAGACCTCTCACTATAGACCTCTTACTATAGACCTCTTACTATAGACCTCTCACTATAGACCTCTCACTATAGATCTCTCACTATAGACCTCTCTCACTATAGACCTCTCACTATAGACCTCTCACTATAGACCTCTCACTATAGACCTCTCACTATAGACCTCTCACTAAAGACCTCTCACTATAGACCTCTCACTATAGACCTCTCACTATAGACCTCTCACTATAGACCTCTCACTATAGACCTCTCACTATAGACCTCTCACTAAAGACCTCACTAAAGACCTCATTATAGACCTCTCACTATAGACCTCTCACTAAAGACCTCACTAAAGACCTCATTATAGACCTCTCACTATAGACCTCTCACTAAAGACCTCACTAAAGACCTCACTATAGACCTCTCACTAAAGACCTCACTAAAGACCTCATTATAGACCTCTCACTATAGACCTCTCACTAAAGACCTCATTATAGACCTCTCACTATAGACCTCTCATTATAGACCTCTCACTATAGACCTCTCACTATAGACCTCTCTCACTATAGACCTCTCTCACTATAGACCTCTCACTATAAACCTCTCACTATAGACCTCTTACTATAGACCTCTTACTATAGACCTCTTACTATAGACCTCTCTCATTATAGACCTCTCTCACTATAGACCTCTCACTATAGACCTCTCACTATAGACCTCTCACTATAGACCTCTCACTAAAGACCTCACTAAAGACCTCATTATAGACCTCTTATTATAGACCTCTCACTATAGACCTCTTATTATAGACCTCTCACTATAGACCTCTCACTAAAGACCTCACTAAAGACCTCATTATAGACCTCTCACTATAGACCTCTCACTATAGACCTCTCACTATAGACCTCTCACTAAAGACCTCTCACTAAAGACCTCACTAAAGACCTCTCACTAAAGACCTCTCACTAAAGACCTCACTATAGACCTCACTAAAGACCTCATTATAGACCTCTTATTATAGACCTCTCACTATAGACCTCTCACTAAAGACCTCATTATAGACCTCTTATTATAGACCTCTCACGGGTGACGTATTTCCCGGCTGCTCCCATCTCGGCAGAATCTCCTGCGTCTATAGTAAAACATTTAATAACCAATTTTGTCCATAGATGGGGAAAAGGAACTGGGGCTTGGTGTCATAATGATGACAATGTGTGAGACATCTCGATTGGATCCACAAGAGTCTCAGCTTTCTAAGTCATACCCAGTGTTTGCAATGCCAAGACTGCTTAGGGACGATGCAGAAATATGCAAATACGCCATTTAAAAAATATAGGCAAAAAAATAACACATTTGTACTTTGTGTAGAACATTTTGAAAAGAAAAGATTGTAGAAAACTAAATGGTTTTGCCCCGAAACTGCATGGGATTACCGTAAAGTGGGCATTGTCTGTAAAGGGGAGATTTTCTTGGGTATTTTCATTTTGATATCATTCTGAGGTAAGAGGTTGAAAATGTAATGTTGTGGGAAAAAAGTCAGCACACCGTCTGCCGTGTTCCCAAGTTTAATATACTTGAACACAACGTTTCGGCCTGTGGCCTTTAAGCAGTCGGTCCATGATAAATTGTTGTGTTGGCTCGAGAAAGGGGAAATCACAAAGAACGAATTTGAATTCATGAAGAACGAGTACCCTGTGACACCTGTCATCTACACACTTCCCAAAATCCACAAATCCCAAACAACTCCCCTTCTTGGGAGACCCATTGTTAGTGGTATCGGATCTCTGACCCCCAACATCTCCACTTTTGTGGTCCACTGTCTCAAGCCATGGGTGACCTCCCTTCCCTCCTATACACGGGATTCCATTGATCTCATTAACAAACTAAAGGCCACTGTACTACCAGACAATGCTACGTTTGTCACTTTAGATGTGACTAGTCTGTACACCAACATCCCACATGATGGTGGGATTGAAGCGGCACGTACCTTTCTGAGCCTCAGACCCGACACTGATAAACCCAGTACTACCTGCATATGTGACCTAATGGAAACTGTACTGACCAACAATTACTTTAAGTTCAAATCAGACCACTATCTTCAAACCAAGGGTACGGCCATGGGGAGTACTATGGCCCCCAACTATGCTAATCTGTACATGGGTCAGTTTGAGAATCAATATATATTGGACCCTGTTGCTAAAGACCCTGTTGCTTTGTTCTGTACGCTGGTTCTGTACGTTACCATCTACTGCCGTTTCCTGGAGTGGGACATCGTCTTCGCTCTCTATACTTCCACGGGAGGATCCCTTTGTTCTCACTCCAGACGTCGTGCCATCTTGTTGCTACCATCACCTGCCGCGTCTCCGGCGTGAGACGACGTGCCAGCCTTCACCACCTGTCGCCGTGTGCCTGGAGTGGGACACCGCCTTCGCTCTCTAATTCTCTACGGGAGGACTCCAGTGTTCCCACTCCAGACGTCAACCCGGCTCGCCATCGCTCCCTATTCCACGGGGGGATGGCGTGTTCTCCCTCGGACCCCGGCTCGCCATCGCTCCCTATTTCCACGGGGGGATGGCGTGTTCTCCCTCGGACCCCGGCTCGCCATCGCTCCCTATTCCACGGGGGGATGGCGTGTTCTCCCTCGGACCCCGGCTCGCCATCGCTCCCTATTCCACGGGGGGATGGCGTGTTCTCCCTCGGACCCAGGCTTGCCATCGCTCCCTATTCCACGGGGGGATGGCGTGTTCTCCCTCGGACCCAGGCTTGCCATCGCTCCCTATTCCACGGGGGGATGGCGTGTTCTCGCCCCGATCCCCTGGGACCCCCTTTGTTCTGCGCTGCCCGTCTGCAGCATCCGAGGAGGAGGAGGAGGATTCCTTACTGAGCAGCAGAGCCCTACTCGGTGTAGGGACGGAAGAGGATCCCTGTGCCCGGCCTCCGCCGTCAGGCCCCTGGTCCCCGTGCCAGGCCTCCGCCGTTGGATTCCTGTCCCCGTCCCCAGCCCCTCTCTCCGGGCCTCTGTCCCAGTCTCTAGCCCGCCTCTCCGGGCCTCTGTCCCTGTCCCCCTCTCCTGTGCCCCTAGTCCCTTAGCCTGTTCGCCTGTTAAAGGCACAGTGCCGCAGTTTTCATATTTCATGGACTCTAGTGTTTTTTGTGTTCTCCCTTAAAGGGACTGTGCCGCTTTTTGTTATATAATAAATATTGCCCTGTTTTGGCTTACTCTCATACCTGTCTTGTGTTGTGCTATTGGGGTCGGTTTCAAACCATAACAGTAATAATGTGACCCAAATATTTTGTACTACAGCAGACGGCCAGCACCAGCCCAGACAGATAAAAGTAAGGAAAATAAATATCCTTATCGCTTTTAGTCCTGCAAATCAGAATGACACTCTTCTTAGCATTGTATTTCACGTCACCTTACTCCATAATCAACAGATATTGAGCAGCAGCTCTTGGAAACCACTACTACTTGGCGACAGGATGGCCAAATCATCAGCATACATGAAGTGATTCACCACCATGTTATCACACACATAACCCGTTCTGCAATTGCCAATACCTATTGACAGTTTGACACATATGTCCTTTTTTGTTTGCTTTGGATTGGAGGAGTGCTTGGTGGGAGGACTATAGCTATGTGAATATAGGCCTCTCTGTTATGACACGTTCAGCCATGGAGCGTTGAGCCAGTGTCTATCAGGTTCACATGCACATTCATGAATTTGGCATGTAGCCTAAATCCCATATCACTTTTACAAATGCTGGGTATATAAGCTCATACCGACTGTGATGGCTGGGATCACATCTATATATACTGATGTTACCTTATTCATTTACTTGTTTCTGTTTGTGTGAGCTATGTTTCCAAGGGTAATGCTCACAATGTTATACAGTATATCATCTGGCTTCGCGTCTCGCTCTGCCTACTGAGATACATCACTATCTCCAGCACCTAGTGTGCTCTGGGAAACAAAACAAATGCACCCACTTGCACGTGACCACGTCACTCCCATGCGTCCTCTATATTACGCCGGAAGTGGTCACGCCTCACCCTTCCTCATTCGTTTCCAACGCGGAAGCAGCTGAGATCCACTTCTGAACTGGAGATTGTTATGAAGCGTAAGGAGAAATTACACAATGTTGGGAATTCGCCAGAAGTTCGCCAGCCCCCGGAACCTTCTCGGCCCATCCTAACAGCGTGGCAGTCGAGGGACTTCGCGCAACGGTTGGCAGTCGAGCCACGTCGTGCCCTGGTAGGACCTGCGCTAGCAGGCATTGGTACTGGCATGGGTAATACTGCTCGTTGTCTCGTGAGACGACCGAGTGATGTATTGGCGCAGGGGGTGGGATATTTGGATAAACGTGGTCATCATGACTCACTTTTAAGATGTTTTTCCAAGTATCCTAGCGTGCAGCTAATGCTAATGCTACAATGTTGGGGCGCCGTTCCCATGTACCCCACCGGGGCTGTCTTTACTCTTCCCTCCTCTTAACCATTCATGCTGACGGTCAATCGGTGTCTAATGTTGGGGGTTTAGCGGAGGCTTATTTACCCTTTACATGGGTGGATGGGCTGACGACAGGGCTCAGGGCAGGTGTGCATTTTGTGAATCTATGAATTGAAAATGTGGGACCCTGATGTAGACAGGACTAACGTCCACGATAACACAGATAACATTAATGACTACACGGAGACAGTGCTGGACTTTATATGTACTTTGGTGGAAGAAACAATCCCCACTACCACAATTAGAGTTTACCCAAACCAAAAGCCCTGGGTAGACAAATCCGTCCGTGAGGCTCTGAAAGCACGAACCGCAGCCTACAAAGCCGGGCTTGTGGCAGGCAACATGAATGACCACAAGGTGGCGAGATAGAACGTCAGGAGAGTAGTAATAGAAGCAAAGAGGCGCTACAGGGATAAAATTTAACTTCAATATGAACAGGCTGACTCTAGAGCTATGTGGCAGGGCCTCAGAATGATGACAGATTACAAAGGCACCTCCCTCAAGCTGAACAGTGACATCTCCTTAGCAAATGATCTCAACACCTTCTATGCGAGGTTTGAGGCTGTGAATAACAACACCAGCCTACAAGCCACTGCAATGGAGGGGGGGGCTGCTGAGGGAGACTCAGTGTTCAGGGTAACAGAACATGAGGTGAGGAGGACCTTTAAGAAAGTGAATATCAGGAAGGCAGCAGGACCGGACGGTATCCCCGGCTGCGTCCTAAAAGTCTGTGCCGACCAACTGGCCCCGGTATTCACTGACATATTTAACCTGTCCTTGGAACAGGCTGTCATCCCCACCTGTCTGAAGAAGTCCACTATCATCCCTGTACCCAAAAAATCCAAGCCTGCTTGCCTCAACGACTACCGCCCTGTAGCTCTCACCTCCATAGCCATGAAGTGCTTTGAGAAGCTAGTAAAGGGCTACATCTGCTCCTCCCTCCCCATCAACCTGGACCCCCTGCAATTTGCATACCGCCCCAACAGGTCCACGGAGGACGCCATAGCCCATGTGCTGCACACAGCAGCATCACACCTGGACAAGAGGCAGGGGAACTATGTGAGAATGCTGTTCATCGACTACAGCTCAGCATTCAATACCATAGTCCCCTCCAAACTCATAGCCAAGCTCAGGGACCTGGGCTTGAACTATGACCTCTGCCAGTGGGTCTTGGACTTCCTGATGGGCAGACCCCAGGTGGTGAGAGCAGGCAACTGCACCTCCTCATCCATCACCCTCAACATAGGGGCCCCCCAGGGCTGTGTTCTGAGTCCCCTCCTCTACTCCCTGTACACACTAGTGATGTGACGATTCATCGATTTGCATCGGTGCGCCGGCATACACGTTCACGATGCGAGTGCACCGGTGGAATTAGTGCGCATCGGAAAAATGTCAGGCTGAACTCGCGATGCATCTTGTTGTAGCGTCTTTGCATCGGTCAAAAACCGATGCATTTATATAATTTCCTCTCATCCACTTGTCAGCAGTGCACTGTGACTGCACACACACACAGCAGATACTATTGCTTTGCTACTACATAAGGCGAGAGCCGCGTCACAGTTATCAACAAACAGTGGAAGTCGAGGAGACATGCTAACGCTAGTAGCCTCTGGCTAACTATGCAACACCAGTACCATTAGTGAGGAGGGGGGGGGGGTATATTAAAGACGCTTGACAACAGGGGTTCAAAGATAACTTCACATTTATTGGTTATTCTTTTCTTAATTATATCGCTTCATGCAATCCATCCAGCCTGGCTCCGTGTTGTTGACATAATGCGGCTACGGTCGGAAAGTATAGACGCATCCTAGTGACCTAGTCTAGTGTGTGACATCATCAACTGTCGACGGCAGCTCAGACGGGGAGGGGCTCTCTCTCTCTCTCTCTCTCTCTCTCTCTCTCTCTCTCTCTCTCTCTCTCTCTCTCTCTCTCTCGTGTGTGTTTTTAGCTAAAGTGGATAGAAAAGACAGTTTATGCAAAAGTCTTCTTAGGCACCCAAGAGTTTTTATATAAATTGTCTTACAGTAGATTCTTTTATTTTTAATAATAATATAAGCTGCATATAAGGAATACAACCAAATCCTCTGTCATACCATAAAATTGTATCATTATTTTGCATCGTGTTGAATCGCATCGTATCGCCCCGAATCGCATTATGTTGAATCAAATCGTATCGAATCGTATCTCAACAGGGGGTGAATCATATCGCATCGCATCGCCCGGTGCTTCAAATGTATCGTTAATGTATCGTATCGTTGGCACCGTATCGAGATGCGCATCGCATCGGCCTCAGTGAGGAGATGCACATCCCTAGTACACACATGACTGTGTGGCACAGCGGAACAACAACACAATCATCAAATTTGCTGACGACACAGTAGTGGTGGGCCTGATCTCAGTGTAGCAGGGTGGATTATCCCTGCTTCGTGGGAACTGTGGTACACGGTCAATAGGTAGCGAGACACAGTAGAACTCTGGCTAGCTGCACCTCCGGCTTTGGGGTCAGGAGCGGCAACTGGAGGCTGGCAGTGGGGTGTGTGAGGCCCAGGATTTACAAACCTGGTCCGGTACTCTGGTCTTCCTCCCTCTCTCTTGGGCAGTCAGCAGTACTCCCCAACACGCCCTCACTCTCCCCGATTGTCCCCTAGCACCCCCCCACACCTAATGACCGAATGGTAAATAAATAACTTGGTTCCCCCCGCAAGCAGTACCATCCCTCAGTAACACCAGAAACCTTACAATGGGAAAAGGGAAGGTTGAACAGGAAGGGGTTAATAATAGATATATTACCCGCATCAAAGGATTAGAATTAGACTCAATAAAGACACACACACATGCTCCCGTTCCGTCTGAGTGTTATTGTAAAATGGCCTAGTTACAACATAGCTACGTCTGGTGGTTATTGCACCATGGGTATCAACACACAATGATTACACTCTGGTAATTATATAATTACACCTAGGCACCAAGTGCTCTCACGGTACCCGGACTAAGTGCTGTCCACTGTACACAGACTAAGTGCTACCCACGTCTGGGCTGGACACAGTATCCACCTTCCCTAAGGGATTACATATACTGCTCCCGGTCGGTAATATGGGGAAGGAAGGGGGAACATAAGGGAGGAAAGAGAAGTGTTCACCGAATGGGAAATATTAGGAAACACACATTTTATCACGCTCAAAGAAAAGGAACGAAAACAAAAGAGTGGGCCCACAAAATACCAGTAAAGTCCTATCTTAATGCCGGCATATATTGTTTGGGGTACCCCTATGGAATGGTAGTAGCAACGTTACTTTCGCCCGCAGGCTGCACCACACTGTGTACTGTATAATAACTCGGGAGCATCAATGCTCATTTGTACTCATCCGAAATGGCCGCCTCGCCACTCCACTGTTGTCCGGGAGGCAAGATGGCGTCGAACGCTCTCGGCGAGGATGTTAGCAGGCGGAGCTGGGTAGAGAGGCAGCGCCGGCTGAGAGCGTGTGCTGAGCGATGACGACCCCTGCTGGATGGGAGGAACTCCCGTAAGCTGCAGGCAGCCTGGTGCAGGTCTGATTGAAGTCAGCCGGAGCAGACTGATTGCAGGCAGCCGGGTGCAGGTCTGGTCGAAGTCAGCCGGAGCAGACTGGTTGTTGGCCCACACTCGTCCTGGTGCGCGCACTCTATACCGCACACAGTAGCTACTATAACTCGATGGTTAAGGACTTGAATACTCGGTTAACCGCACGTTACTTATACCGCACACAGTAACTATTATAACCTGATTGCTAGTGCCTGACTCTGCACTAATTGTTCATACACTATCGCTGGTACTGCTAGGATATCGTGTCCACTAGCCAGTACTTCCTATCACCCGTTGCTATCTCACGGGGCCCTCTGGCATAACTTCAGCAACAGGGCTCTCCAGAGCCCCCATTCGTTGCGAATGTTCGTTGTCCAAGTTCACTGCCGAAGAGAGCGTCTTCCGTTTCTCTCCTCCATATATCACCTCCCAACTCTCTCCGCCACTCTCTGCCTGCTACCGCCCCCTGCTGGTCCCGTCTGCCAGTCACAAGGGAAAAGCATTGTAGAATATGATCCAGTACTGTCGTTTATAATCCATATTCCAGTGCTCTTCGGAAGGGGACGCTTGTGTCATTGTTCGTGTGAATATCAATGATGTCTTTGTGTACAAAGGGAATATAAAACACCAGTCAGCAGTCCTGAATAATATACAATATTTTCAGACTGCTACATCTGCAAACGACGAGAGGGCCTACCTGGAAGAGGTCCAGGTCCTAGCGGGATGGTGTCAAGAGAACAGCCTCTCCCTGAACGTCAGCAAAAGAAAGGAGATGATTGTGGACTTTAGGAGGTCGGGGGTCAGGGACTACAGCCCCCTCAGCATCGACGGGGCACCGGTTGAGAGAGTGAACAGTTTTAAGTACCTCGGAGTCCACATATCCGAGGACTTGACATGGACCACACACATTGACAGTGTTGTGAGGAAGGCACGGCAACGCCTCTACTTCCTCAGGCGCCTAAGGAAGTTCCAAGTCAGTCAGAAGATCCTTAAGAACTTCTACTCATGTACAATAGAGAGCATCCTGACTGGCAATATCACCTCCTGGTTTGGGAATAGCACTGCACAAGACCGTAGCAGACTACAGAGAGTGGCCCGTTCAGCCGAACGCACAATTGGGGGGGGCTTCCCACTCTCCAGAACATTTACAACAAGCGGTGCATGGGTAAGGCTAAGAGAATTATCAAAGACTCCAGCCACCCAAACAACTGCCTCTTTGAACTGCTGCGGTCAGGCAAGCAATACCGGAGTCTCATGGCAAGCACAGAAAGACTCAGAAGAAGCTTCTATCCCCAGGCCATCAGGTTGCTCAACGAACAATAACACTATACAACAACCATCAGATGCACTCACAGCACACACATCCACACGCACACACTCACTTTAAACAAACAACTCAATGCAGCACCCACTTACACACTTTAGAACACCTAAACACACTTTATATTTATTGGCAAAGAATTTGCACTACAACCCATACCTCAGTACACCTTACTGTAAATTGTACCTAAATTGTACCTCATCCCATTTCTGCTTTGCACTATATAGTATATTGTATATTAGTATATTGTATAGTATATTGTATGGTAACTCAGTTACTTCTACTTTGCATTGAACATTGTACATATGTACATATTGAACACTTGTGTCTATGTACATGACTTCTATTTTATACTGCTATACTATACTATTTTATACTTACCTTTTTTGTCTAGCACAGTCTCTGGAGCGTAACAGAAAGAAGAATTTTGTATAAAAGTATTCTGTGCTGTCGGGTGGTGGGGCCTTAGGGCCAGCTGACGTCAAAACCATCGTGCAAGGTTTTGAGGTTATTCAGTTTTTGACCCAGCCGTAAGCTATAACCGCAGGGAGGGCTAGGATGCTGTCAACGGTTGTTCACAGGCATCTTGGTTGGAGCAATCTCCCCTTGAGGAGGGGAGGGGTCTCCTCCTCAGGGCTCCCCTCTCCGCGGGTGGACCTTGGTCTGTCCACGGAGTCACAGCAGAACCGCACGGAGCCGTCCTTCTTTATGACGATCACGGCCGGTGACGCCCACGGACTGCAGCTCTCTACTAGCACCCCCTGGTCCACCAGGTCTTGTACGTGCCGCTTCACCTCCTGAAACACGTGAGGCGGTATTCGGCGGTGCCGTTGCTTGACCGGGGATGTGTTACCGGTGGGGACGTAGTGAGTGACCGTGGTCGTGTAACCGTAGTCTCCGTCGTCCACGGAGAACACCGCCTTGTGTTTCTCCAGCACTTGATTTAGTCGGCTCACTTGGGCCGGCGTGAGATCTTGCAGATTCGCCTGCACGGGCACGGCCAGTCCTCGGACCCTTCCGTACAGCTCCACCTCTGGCGGGCTGTCTCGAGCCTCAATCGCCGTCACTCGGACGTCTCCGTCTACTTCCTCCACGGTCACTGTAACTGAGGGGTACAATTCCCTGACTGTATTGAGAGTATGGTATTATTAAACCACTACTTAGTTATGTACTTTAATTACTGGCCATACAGTACACGGTATATATGGTGAACACCCACACAAGAATACTTCAATGACACTAAAGTTCTATTTTGAGGGATTTATTATTATAGCAAGCAACAATAGATTACAACATGAGAATTATGAATTGCGCTTATATGGCGAAGAACACTTAAGTGGGTCAAGAGCGTAAGTCCATGAGCATACCAAGATGGGTATAATTAATACCACCTGTAGCATAAGAATTATATAAGGCACACTCGTAGTCAGCTGGAGATACTAAGGGGGTTCCCTCCGGTTGTAAGCCAGCAGGGGAGAGGAATGTTCGGGAGCAAAAGTCTGGATCAACGGGGAATCAATAAGCTCCAGCTACGGGAGTCGGTACATATACTCCCCTCGATCGGCAGACAAAAGCAGCAGCTATAATCCAGTATGCGCGACAGCATGGATGAAAGCCAGCCAGCCTCTTCCTAGACACGGGCTCGAGTGATGCTCCTCACGGGTAGATCCCACACAGCAGTGGGGTAGACGGTTCTCTGCTCCAGCAGCCACAGTACCAAAAGCAATATAATCCAGCCTCACCTCGTCCGTGGTCAGCTTCTTGAACGTGTCACATTGATACAGCCGATGTTCCCCTTCACAGTACTGGCATTCAATCTTCCACTCCTCTTTCGTCGAGGGGGTGTTGTGGTTCTTGTGCTGCGGTACTGATTCGGCTTGGTGCATAACGGTCACCGACCGGCGGTTATCATTAGATCCCCGAGGTCCATCTCTTGGGCTTGGTCCACTCCACACGAACGTGTCCAGTCGTAGGCTGCTGACCTCCCTGGCGAGGAAATCAGATAAGTCTAGGAGGGATGCCTCTGGGCCGTTGGGGTCACGGTGGTCTCTCTGCCGCCGAAAGCGCTCTTGGCGGGCTGGAGGGAGCTTCTCTAATATCCGTTCTACATTAGAGTTAGCATACAGTTCATATATCCCTTTCTCCTTTTGGGACCCCAGCATCCCTACCAGGGACTGTACCTTGATAGAGAGGTCATCCAATGCTCTATTGTCTCTGGCTGGGGGGAGGCGGTCGATATCTCTTATTTCCTGTATCACGTAGTCCCATATGCGTCCATAGCGCTGGTCGAGGGCCACTAGAGCCGCGGAGTATGGGGTGCTTGAGTTGGAATATGCCAGTGCTATATTATGCGCTCTGGGCACCTTGAGATGCTTGAGGAGGATGGCATATTTGTACGACTCATCGGGGACGTCGGACATCATAGTCTCCAAGCACATCCGTAATTCCGTGTACTATGCTCTATCCTCGCGCGTAAAGTCTGGGAACGTCGGTGTGCCAAGGTACGATGCCATGGATGGCTGGCACATCGGTGAGCGTTGGGGAAGAGGCCTCCTGGGCGAGTCTCCCCGTACGTGTTGTCGTGGGTTGGTACTTGGTGGGTACCAGGGGCCGGGTACCCAGGTGCTGTTCCTCTGTGCTGGCTGTACGTCAAACTCACCCGTGAGTTGGGTCGGGGGTTTGTAGTGCAGTGGCTCGGGGCTGACGTCGGGGCTGTACTGGGCCTCCTGGTCCAGAGTACGTTGCTGCTGGTCGGGGCTGTACTGGGCCTCCTCTTCCTCTTCCTCTTCCTCTGCTAGGTCCTGGAGTCTTCTAGTCAGTCTCTCGGCGACGTAGGCCGGTTCTTCCCGGTTGCTGGGTCTCGTATAGACCGGTCGGGGAGGGGGGTCGGAGACGTAGACAGGATCCTCCTGTTGGCGGGGTCCCGGGTCGCTTGGTCGGGTAGGGAAATGTGCCCTAGACCCTTGTCGTGATGATCTCCGGGAGCTCCGTGCGGAGAGAGGGGGTGTCGCCATGGCGATCAATTGTTCTACCATCTGCGCCTGCAGCCGGTCGCGCTCTGCTTCGCGCTGGGCATGGGCGGCGTCGCGCTGTGCTTCGCGGTGGGCATTGGCGGCGTCGCGCTGTGCATTGGCGCTGGCATGGGCGGCGTGGAGCTGTGCATTGGCGGCGTCGCGCTGTGCATTGGCGGCGTCGCGCTGTGCATTGGCGGCGGCGTGCTGCGCATCGGCGCGGCTTCTTTCAATGTTCTCTTCCGTCTGAAGGCGTCTGGTCTCCAGTCTTATGCGGTCGTCTTCACTCCTTTGTTGCGCCTGGAAGCGCTCTCGCTCGATTGCAGCGTGTTCGCGCTCGCTCGTCTGTTGAGCCTGGAGGCGTTCTCTTTCCATGGTAGAATGTTCGCGCTCACTTAGTTGTTGCGCTTGAAGTCGATCGCGTTCGGTGGAGGCTGCCAGGGTGGCGATGAATGCCTGCGCCAGCATCTTGTCCGCTTCGCTGGGGGAAGACACTGACGGAGGTGATCGGCTTCTGGCAGTGCTCGTTGGAGATCTGTTCTCTGGGCGCGCCTCGAGGTCCGTCTCCTGGGCGCGCTTCTCTTCTGGTAGTGGGTCGGGTTCTGTCCCTGGAGCGCTTTCTTTATCCTGGAGCTCTCCGGGGACCGTCCCGTTGACGTTGTCTGGGGGTATAGTCATGTCATGTCCCCCCTGGTCCCCCCTGTGGGCTTGGTCAGTTTCGTTAGAACCCACTGGGGTCTCTGCTGGCAGGGTCGTCTGGTCGGTAGGATTTGACATGCTTTGACTATCCGCTTTATTTATTTTATCCGCATTTAACGTCTTTATAAAGCTAGGTATTAGACTGACAGCGTATGCCTCTAGATAGGGAGGTGGCTGACGTCTGCGCTGCGGGCGTTCTAGCTCGGGGGAGCTGCTTGGGGAGTGTTCACCGCTGGCCATGGTTAATATCAATATTATATTAGATATTACACTGATACCCTCCGGCTCGAAGGACCAATTGTAACTGAGGGGTACAATTCCCTGACTGTATTGAGAGTATGGTATTATTAAACCACTACTTAGTTATGTACTTTAATTACTGGCCATACAGTACACGGTATATATGGTGAACACCCACACAAGAATACTTCAATGACACTAAAGTTCTATTTTGAGGGATTTATTATTATAGCAAGCAACAATAGATTACAACATGAGAATTATGAATTGCGCTTATATGACGAAGAACACTTAAGTGGGTCAAGAGCGTAAGTCCATGAGCATACCAAGATGGGTATAATTAATACCACCTGTAGCATAAGAATTATATAAGGCACACTCGTAGTCAGCTGGAGATACTAAGGGGGTTCCCTCCGGTTGTAAGCCAGCAGGGGAGAGGAATGTTCGGGAGCAAAAGTCTGGATCAACGGGGAATCAATAAGCTCCAGCTACGGGAGTCGGTACATATACTCCCCTCGATCGGCAGACAAAAGCAGCAGCTATAATCCAGTATGCGCGACAGCATGGATGAAAGCCAGCCAGCCTCTTCCTAGAGACGGGCTCGAGTGATGCTCCTCACGGGTAGATCCCACACAGCAGTGGGGTAGACGGTTCTCTGCTCCAGCAGCCACAGTACCAAAAGCAATATAATCCAGCCGGAAAAGGCTCTGCATTCGCCGGTGTAGATTCTCCTGTGCACGGTACTTCACATTTAACTAGGTCGAACTTGACGTTATTTCACTAAGCTCTGACACTTTTACTATCCTATTCGCACGCGGTTCTAAGTGCTCTATTTAGATGCAAGGTTGCTCACTTCACTTGGTCGTTGACTCGTGGTGAAGGCTTTAACGTTAAGATAAGACGATACGTTACTTTGAACGAATGATGAACTGAATGAACTGAACGAACTGAACGAAGTGCTGCTGTTTCCACCTGCGCCGTATTTATACGTAAGGTGAATTATCTAGTGCCAACCTCAGTTCTGTCTCGTATTACTGCGCAAACCTGGACATGTTGAGACATGCCTTGGCGGTGGCTTTGAACTCGGCATTGGGGGTATGGTCGTTGGCGCCTAGGGGTCGCTGTCCAATAGGAGAACGAATATTATGGTCTGGCTTGTACCTAGGTAAAGGGACATTCCGTGTATATATACAAAGAATATACAAGGGATATCAGACGATATACAAATATTATACAATATATCTCAAGTAATAAATATATATATTCGGTTTAATCTGACCCTTTGTAACAGTCACCCTCTCCTTAGGCCGCACTTGACGGGGGCAGTGGAGCTCCGCCAGCCTGGACCTGGGTCTGAGCACCATCTCAACGTCAGTCGGGTTCAACACCCGCATCGGCACTCTTCCCTGTCGGGCGTAGGTCACCACGTTCGCCACCAGCATTCCGGGGGGCAGGTTAGCACTTGGCGTGTTCTCTAGCATCACGGGGCGCCGCATCCCCACCGTCGTCTTGCAGCGGCCTGAGACGATCACTTCGCTGTGTGGGGGAATAACCACCGGCTCTCGGCCGGCCACTTTGACATACCCCATTCTTCCCCGGGTGGTACACTCTCTGGCTTCTTGGGCCATGGCGGTGACTATACGGCGGATGGCGATGCTCTTAGCATCGACCCGTCTTCGGCTCGCCAGGCGCATTCCCTTGATTCCTCTGAACAGGCCGTCTACCCCGCCGAGCACGTTCATGCCCAGAAGTCCCTGGACGGCGTCTCCTGGTGCCACTCGGGCGGGGTCGTCCTTTAGGATGAATATGCATTTACCCACAAACGTCATCTCTAGGCACTTCACTTCGGCGTATAGACACCCCACCACTGGGATCTCCAACCCGTTGGCGGCGATGAGGGTGATCCAGTTGGAGGGGGTCAACCTCGACAGCGGGAAGTGTCTTCTGAAGTGACTCTCGTTCATGGTTGTGACTTCGGCGCCTGTATCGAAGAGGCAGCGGGTCTCGACCCCGTCGATCTGAACGTCTAGGGTGAGGCACTCCCCGTGCACGTCCTGCGTCCCAATGCCCTCCGTAGCCGAGTCGGTGACTCTGGCTGCGACGGCGTCCACTGCTCTTCGTGACCCGGGCCGGTATCCTGTCGGGCCCGGAGCTTCGGGGCCGGGGTTAGTGGCAAGGCATGGCCCGCGGGCTGAGCGGGGACAATCCCTGCTGATGTGGCCCGGCTGATTGCAGGCGTAACAGATCAGCCTGCCCTCTTCATCTCGGCGGGATGGTTCCCGTGTGGCGGCGGTCACGTCGTCTCGGCGTCACCGCCCAGTGGCACCTCTCCGGGGCGCGTCACGTTCCTGTTGGAAGGCCAGGAATAGTTGCTCTTGGCGCGCACCCAGCTGTTCCTGTCCTGCCTTGAGCTGCTGAATAGCTTCCTGCAGCGCGTCGACGTTCGGTGGGGCCTCTCGTCTCTCCGCGGCCGCGGCGTGTACTAAACCCCGATTGGTCCTCCGACCAATCGATCGCCGCCTTCAGGACTTGAGGAAACAGCCTCGTCCCGTCCTCTCTCATGTACTTCCGCATTTCTCTCCTCAGGGCCTCGTCTCTGAGGCCTACCACAAACCGCTCTTGTAGCAGGGCAGCGGCGTCGGCAACCTGCGTAAGCGCCCGACGTCGTAGGCGACGGATCCTCTCCTGCAGGTCATAGGCGAACTGGCGTACGGTCTCGCCGGCGGCCTGTCTTCGGTCGAAGAACTCCCCAAGTCGAACGCTGACTGGGACCTTGTCCCCATAGGTTTCCTCGAGGAGCGCGAACAAGCCTTCCGTGTCTGGGATAGTTCCCTCCGTCCGGAAGCGTACCATCTGCTTCGCTTCGCCATTGAGGTGAAGCTGTACGACCTCCGCTTGTTCCTCCGCGGGCACTCGACTGGCACAGAGATGGGTCCTCATGGCCTGGATCCAGTCTTCCACAGGCAGTTCCCCTCTCTCCTTTTCACCCCCAAATTCGCTGCACTTCCGCTCTCGTTGGACGTACACCACCGGGAGGGGCGCTGGAGGGAGCTGTAGGATCATGGCCTGTGCCGCTGCAAGCGACTCTTGGCGCCTGGCCCGTTCCAGTTGTTCGGCCTGGTGGTCCAGGACGCCCGCCTGGTCTTGGAGTTGACCCTTTAGGAACTCCACTTCTGCGGCCAAAGCCTGCACCGTCTCGGCTTTCTCTCCTTCCTCTTTGAGAGGGGCCGGCGGGTCATCTCGTCGCTCCGCCCGGGACGGCCCGGCTTTGACCTCCGGCTTCGGGGTGTCGCTGTCCGACATCTTAGGTCTCTTGGTCGTCACTTACGAGGGAGTGGAGTAGGATGTAGATCCTGTTTGTGACGCCAAATGTAGCAGGGTGGATTATCCCTGCTTCGTGGGAACTGTGGTACACGGTCAATAGGTAGCGAGACACAGTAGAACTCTGGCTAGCTGCACCTCCGGCTTTGGGGTCAGGAGCGGCAACTGGAGGCTGGCAGTGGGGTGTGTGAGGCCCAGGATTTACAAACCTGGTCCGGTACTCTGGTCTTCCTCCCTCTCTCTTGGGCAGTCAGCAGTACTCCCTAACACGCCCTCACTCTCCCCGATTGTCCCCTAGCACCCCCCCACACCTAATGACCGAATGGTAAATAAATAACTTGGTTCCCCCCGCAAGCAGTACCCTCCCTCAGTAACACCAGAAACCTTACAATGGGAAAAGGGAAGGTTGAACAGGAAGGGGTTAATAATAGATATATTACCCGCATCAAAGGATTAGAATTAGACTCAATAAAGACACACACACCGTGCTCCTGTTCCGTCTGAGTGTTATTGTAAAATGGCCTAGTTACAACATAGCTACGTCTGGTGGTTATTGCACCATGGGTATCAACACACAATGATTACACTCTGGTAATTATATAATTACACCTAGGCACCAAGTGCTCTCACGGTACCCGGACTAAGTGCTGTCCACTGTACACAGACTAAGTGCTACCCACGTCTGGGCTGGACACAGTATCCACCTTCCCTAAGGGATTACATATACTGCTCCCGGTCGGTAATATGTGGAAGGAAGGGGGAACATAAGGGAGGAAAGAGAAGTGTTCACCGAATGGGAAATATTAGGAAACACACATTTTATCACGCTCAAAGAAAAGGAACGAAAACAAAAGAGTGGGCCCACAAAATACCAGTAAAGTCCTATCTTAATGCCGGCATATATTGTTTGGGGTACCCCTATGGAATGGTAGTAGCAACGTTACTTTCACCCGCAGGCTGCACCACACTGTGTACTGTATAATAACTCGGGAGCATCAATGCTCATTTGTACTCATCCGAAATGGCCGCCTCGCCACTCCACTGTTGTCCGGGAGGCAAGATGGCGTCGAACGCTCTCGGCGAGGATGTTAGCAGGCGGAGCTGGGTAGAGAGGCAGCGCCGGCTGAGAGCGTGTGCTGAGCGATGACGACCCCTGCTGGATGGGAGGAACTCCCGTAAGCTGCAGGCAGCCTGGTGCAGGTCTGATTGAAGTCAGCCGGAGCAGACTGATTGCAGGCAGCCGGGTGCAGGTCTGGTCGAAGTCAGCCGGAGCAGACTGGTTGTTGGCCCACGCTCGTCCTGGTGCGCGCACTCTATACCGCACACAGTAGCTACTATAACTCGATGGTTAAGGACTTGAATACTCGGTTAACCGCACGTTACTTATACCGCACACAGTAACTATTATAACCTGATTGCTAGTGCCTGACTCTGCACTAATTGTTCATACACTATCGCTGGTACTGCTAGGATATCGTGTCCACTAGCCAGTACTTCCTATCACCCGTTGCTATCTCACGGGGCCCTCTGGCATAACTTCAGCAACAGGGCTCTCCAGAGCCCCCGTTCGTTGCGACTGTTTGTTGTCCAAGTTCACTGCCGAAGAGAGCGTCTTCCGTTTCTCTCCTCCATATATCACCTCCCAACTCTCTCCGCCACTCTCTGCCTGCTACCGCCCCCTGCTGGTCCCGTCTGCCAGTCACAAGGGAAAAGCATTGTAGAATATGATCCAGTACTGTCGTTTATAATCCATATTCCAGTGCTCTTCGGAAGGGGACGCTTGTGTCATTGTTCGTGTGAATATCAATGATGTCTTTGTGTACAAAGGGAATATAAAACACCAGTCAGCAGTCCTGAATAATATACAATATTTTCAGACTGCTACATCTGCAAACGACGAGAGGGCCTACCTGGAAGAGGTCCAGGTCCTAGCGGGATGGTGTCAAGAGAACAGCCTCTCCCTGAACGTCAGCAAAAGAAAGGAGATGATTGTGGACTTTAGGAGGTCGGGGGTCAGGGACTACAGCCCCCTCAGCATCGACGGGGCACCGGTTGAGAGAGTGAACAGTTTTAAGTAC
Organism: Notolepis coatsorum; assembly: GCF_963971535.1. Taxonomy (NCBI): domain Eukaryota; kingdom Metazoa; phylum Chordata; class Actinopteri; order Aulopiformes; family Paralepididae; genus Notolepis; species Notolepis coatsorum. The sequence continues at coordinate 7,586,484 of NC_140169.1, forward strand.
CTCGGAGTCCACATATCCGAGGACTTGACATGGACCACACACATTGACAGTGTTGTGAGGAAGGCACAGCAACGCCTCTACTTCCTCAGGCGCCTAAGGAAGTTCCAAGTCAGTCAGAAGATCCTTAAGAACTTCTACTCATGTACAATAGAGAGCATCCTGACTGGCAATATCACCTCCTGGTTTGGGAATAGCACCGCACAAGACCGTAGCAGACTACAGAGAGTGGCCCGTTCAGCCGAACGCACAATTGGGGGGGGGCTTCCCACTCTCCAGAACATTTACAACAAGCGGTGCATGGGTAAGGCTAAGAGAATTATCAAAGACTCCAGCCACCCAAACAACTGCCTCTTTGAACTGCTGCGGTCAGGCAAGCAATACCGGAGTCTCATGGCAAGCACAGAAAGACTCAGAAGAAGCTTCTATCCCCAGGCCATCAGGTTGCTCAACGAACAATAACACTATACAACAACCATCAGATGCACTCACAGCACACACATCCACATGCACACACTCACTTTAAACAAACAACTCAATGCAGCACCCACTTACACACTTTAGAACACCTAAACACACTTTATATTTATTGGCAAAGAATTTGCACTACAACCCATACCTCAGTACACCTTACTGTAAATTGTACCTAAATTGTACCTCATCCCATTTCTGCTTTGCACTATATAGTATATTGTATATTAGTATATTGTATAGTATATTGTATGGTAACTCAGTTACTTCTACTTTGCATTGAACATTGTACATATGTACATATTGAACACTTGTGTCTATGTACATGACTTCTATTTTATACTGCTATACTATACTATTTTATACTTACCTTTTTTGTCTAGCACAGTCTCTGGAGCGTAACAGAAAGAAGCATTTTGTATAAAAGTATTCTGTACTTCTGTATGACAACTAATAAAGAAACTTGAACTTGAACTTCTCTGGTCTGCATCCCCTTAACAATTGTGTGTATTGGGCTAGCCCATTCTGCAATATGTTAATAGAGTTTTCGTTCATTCATTCATTTATCCCATCATGGGTGCACACCGCAAGGGAGGTTGTTGCATGGCTACTAGTGGAGCAGTGCTTCACTAGTAATAGACTTTGATCAGCAGCCGCCACTGGTGTTCCGTGCTTAGTGGTGCAGGTGGCATCGGTCCTTTGCCCTGACATGGTGGAACAGTATCCCACCCGGCAGACACCAAGAGGCGAGTCGGCCCAGCAGGTGGGCTGTTGAAGCTTATACCGCCGCGGTACAGAATTTAGCAGCAACTAACAACATTGCTTAACTGGCTGCTTTTCTGTCAAAAATGGTGTCGGGTGGTGGGGCCTTAGGGCCAGCTGACGTCAAAACCATCGTGCAAGGTTTTTTGCGGTTATTCAGTTTTTGACCCAGCCGTAAGCTATAACCGCAGGGAGGGCTAGGATGCTGTCAACGGTTGTTCACAGGCATCTTGGTTGGAGCAATCTCCCCTTGAGGAGGGGAGGGGTCTCCTCCTCAGGGCTCCCTTCTCCGCGGGTGGACCTTGGTCTGTCCATGGAGGCCCGGGCGGTATTTGACCTGGGCTCCAGGCCGCCCCACACCGCGCAGCCAGAGGTGAGAGCACGGCCTCGCCAGCGGCTGTGGCGAGGCCCCCGGCCAGCGGCCATGTTTCCCCCGCATGAGATACCCTAGACAGGAAAACAGGTGATCACAAGGCCGACAGCCTCGGCGGCCCGAGGGATCGGCTATATTAGATGGGCACGCCCTAAAAAACCGTTGCCATCTAGCTGTGTCTAGCACGCTCTCCGGTTACTCTCCCCCGCTACACTACGGGACACAGGGCTCTGATTTGTCCCCTTTGGCTGCGGGCCGCGTTCTTCCAGTGAAGCGCAAGCGGCCCCACATTTCGCTTCTCATGGAGACAGGGGCTGACACCCAGTTGCTAGCTAGGCCTGGGTCTGTCTATGAGAATGCTGTGCTGTCAAGCGGCTCCCACACCACACGTCGTGCGTCTGTGTTTGGTGAGCCTGGTGTTGTATCTGTCGACGAAGCAGGGTTCCCTGTATCTAAAATATGTTGTCAGAGGGGGAACTCTAGGCCCAGGAGGTCGCAGCGTGGGTTCCCCCCAGCCCCGCCCTTGCCAGGCCGGGTATTACGTTAGTGCCTCCCCCGTCTGGACTTCCGATCCCGCTGTGGTCAGCTAGGCACGCGTAATTTGGGTGGTAGTAATATCACTACAGGGTTACAGTACGGTGTGTAGAGACCCACCCTATCGGGCAGTGTGGGACCACACACCATGCATGTCCAGCTGCAGAGCAGGCTGTCCTCAGCAAGCTAAGCCGGGAAGATGCTCAGCGGGGGAGCCTATGTCACCAGGGGTGATGGCCGCTCCCCCCGTATCAGGCCGCCCCTTCTGTCGGGGTCCCCCCCTTGGGAGCGATTGCCTCGTTGGTAGAGTCAGGGTGCGATATCCCGGCTCCGCTTGACACCCTGCTCGCGCGGTTGGCGAGACCAGGGTTGACGACACACAGCGGGAGGGACCGGACCACCTATCTACGATTCCTAGCGGACCAGCGGCAGTTGGCAGCGGGGGCGCTTTGGAATTTTTACCATGTATGGCTGCAGTAGTAGCCATATGTCGGTGTGGATGGAGAGAACGCTGAGGGCGGCGCTTGTGTTACAGTTTACACACCCCCGCCCTCCGTTTTTGGGTTTGGTACAGACTCTATTATCAGAGTCCGTGGCAGTGACAGCCCTGGCCGAGGAGATTCGTTCTCTGGCTGCGAAGCAGGCCGTCGTCATGGTCCCATGGGAGGACGCGATGAGCAGCGTTTCCTCCCGATATTCTCTGGTGCCCGAGAAATCGGGGGGGGGGGGGTGTCAGACTTATACTGGACCTGTCCCATGGAAGGTTCAGAATGTTGACCGTCACCCACCTGTTAAGCGCTGTCAGGTGGGGGACTGGTTCACCTCCATAGAACTGAAGGATGCGTATTCGCATCCCGATCTTCCCTCCTAGGACGTACCTACGCTTCCTTTTTCAGGGCTTAGCGTACGAGTACCAGAGGCTGCCGTTCGGCTACTCTCTGGCTCCTCGCATCTTCACCAAGTGTGTGGAGACCGCGCTGGGGCCTCTGCGTCGTCAGGGGATACAAATTTTATTCTACCCTGGACAACGTTCTGGTCATCGGCTGGTCAGAGAAGATCACCAGGTCTCATACCAGGCAGGTGGTGGAATTCCTCACCAGCCTGGGTTTTGCTGTGGATTGGTAGAAGAGTACTCCTCTTCCCAGTCAACGGGTGGAGTACTTGGGCTTATTTCTAAGCTCAAGGTCTATATGGGCATCCCTCTCAGAGCGGCGGCGAGTGGATGTTCTCGGCGCGCTCGGGAGGTTCCGTCCTAGGACGGTTATGGCACTGTCCGTGATGCACCTGCTCGGTATGATGGCATCTGCTCACTCTGTGGTCCCTCTTGGCCTCCTCTTCATGAGGAGGATACAGATGTGGTTTTCCAGTATGAAAATAGACCCGGTGAGAGAGAAGTGGAAGCGGTTGAAGGTTCCCATGTCAGTACTGGGGGACCTCGCCCTCTGGGGGGGGCCTGGGGCCCTCACCAGCGGGCTCCCCATGGGCAGCAAGCTGTCACACGTCACGGTCTTCACCGACGCCTCCCTCACGGGGTGGGGGGGGACGTATCGGGCCAACGCAGTAGGGAGCAGCTGGCAGGACCATGCTGCCCGGTCTGCACTACATTTCAATGTGTTGGACTTGAAGGCAGTCCTTCTGGTCCTCAAACGGCTCTGCCACCTTGTGGTGGGCAAGCATGTTTTGATCAGGACGGACAACACGACGTCAGCGTCGTATATCAACAGACAGGGAGGAGTACGCTCCCCCCGTCTGCACCGGGCGGCGGTCGAGTTCTGGCTATGGGCGTCTCTCAATCTGCGCAGCCTGAGGGCTCTCCACTACCCCCATAGGGAGAATGTGGGTGCAGATGTGATGTCGCAGGGCGGTCCTCACCCCGACGAGTGGGGACTACGTCCAGACATAGTCAGACAGGTCTGGGACCAATTTGGGGAGGCCACGTGGACCTGTTTGCGAGCAGACAGTCCCACCAGTGCCCCTTGTGGTTCTCGGTCAGTCGGAAGGACAACCCCTCTCTGGGGGTGGTTGCCTTCTCGATGTGTCCGAGGCCGCCCGGGATTCTGTATGCGTTCCCCCTCCATACACCTGATAGCTCAGCTGTTGGGGCGGGTACGTCAGGAGCGCAGGACTTTGATCCTGGTCGCGCCGGGCCGGGGCTCGGCTGTGTGGTTCCCAGCCCTGATTCAGCTCTTGGTGGCCCTGCCGTGGCCTGTTCCGTGGTCACCGCGGGCCCTCTCTCAGGCACGCGGAACTCTGTTCTGCCTCCTGTTCTGGGGCAGCCTCTAGGCCTGGCTGCTGAAAGGGTGAATCTGGTGGGGATGAGTCTTAACTCTTCTGTGGTTAACGTCATCCGGAACGCGCACGCTCCGTCCACTACCGCGGCTTACACAGGGAAGTGGCGTATGGTTCGAGAGTGGGGGGCAGAACACTGTTCAGCCACCCTCTCGTGGGATGTTCTTGCTTGGCGCACGATGTCTCAAGCCTGTGGAACGTTCTCTGTCTCCGAGTCGGGACCTCCAACTGTTCTGGAAAGGCTGTTGGGGGCCCCATTTGAGCCTCTTGAGCAGGCGCCATTGGATCGTCTGTCTTACGACCGCGTTCCTGCTAAATGCGTGGGTGAGCCATGTGCTCTCTCGGTGCGGTCAGAGTACCTGTCTATTCGGGCCGATAGCAGGCGACTCTGTGGCCTAATCCGGTCTTCGTGCCAAAGAATATCCGGAGCTCTTTTCGCTCCAGGGATATTGTGATTCATGCATTTCATCCTCCTCCTCACGCTAGTGGGTTGGAGTCGAGCCTTCACTTATCGTGTTGTGTCCGTGCACTGGGGGTTTACCTTAGTCGCACGCAGGGTATCAGGGCTTCCAATCAACTGTTTGTTTGTTACGGTGGCCCTCACGCGGGTGAGGCGCTGTCCAAGCAGCGCCTGTCACATTGGTTGTGCGAGGGCATTGCCCTTTGCTACACGTTGGCTGGACAGGTTCCCCCCGGGGGCGTCGGGGCGCACTCCACTCGTGGTGTGGCGGCCTCTGCTGCCCTGTTAGGGGGGGCCTCGTGGAGGACATCTGTGCTGCGGCCTCCTGGTCCTCCCCGAGTCCTTTCGTTAGGTTTTACCTCTGGTTCTGTCTCCCAGGTGGGTGTGGACCGCAGGGTGCTGTGTCACACGTGGTCCCGCTTGCGCTGTGCGTTCGGGGGTGCCTGGTTCCCCTTTTTTTGCACTTTGGTGGAGTTGACTGCCTCCCCCCCTTCGTTAGGACGGGCGGGTGGACGGGACTCCCCTTCTCCCTGGCTGGGGCTTACGGGCCCTCAGGGGGTGCATTTGTCTGGGCCACGCCTCCGCTCTGCCCTTTATCTCAGTAGGCAGAGCGAGACGCGAAGCCAGATGATATATAACGTAAGGTTATCCTATGACCCTAGTTATATGAATACTGGCTGAGCGTCTCGCTCTTTAGCGCCCTGAGGTCCCTTGGATGTTTTCCGCTTATGGAAATCAAACTGGGAAGGGTGAGGCGTGATATAGAGGACGCATGGGAGTGGCGTGGTCACGTGCAAGTGGGTGCATTTGTTTTGTTTCCCAGAGCACAGTAGGTGCTGGAGATAGTGATGTATCTCAGTATAGGCAGAGCGAGACGCTCAGCCAGTATTAATATAACTAGGGTTATAGGATAACCTTACGTTATCTTTCCTCATGATATACTGTATTACGACATATTAATTATATCCCAAAATACATGCAAACATATCCCGCCAAACATCTTACTAATATAACACAGTTGTGAACCAATTGATTGATTAATTGAAAATGTTATTAACAGATTGTAGAATGGGTACAGTACAGTACAGCTCAATACACACAATTGTTAAGGGGATGCAGACCAGAGAAAGTATTTCGTCTTGTTTACATCAGGGTCCCCCATTTTTTATTCATCATAACCAGGGGTGTAAAAAGTACCCAGAAATTATACTTAAGTGAAAGTATGGGTACCGTCTCAAAATCTGACTCAAGTAAAAGTCAAAGTATCTGGCTAAAAACACACTTGAGTAAAAGTCAAAAAGTCCTACTTTTAAATGTACTTAAGTACTAAAAAGTAAAAGTAATTTTTTTTTTAAAGGGATAGACCAGGGGTCTCAAATTCATTCCATCGTGGGCCAAGTTTTCATTTTAACTATACATTGCACAAGGTGAGTTAGTTGAAGAGGTGAGCCAATTAGTGAAATCATCAGCTGGTGTTTAGGCAAGGCTGGAATGAAACCAAGCATACACTCTGCCCACAATGGAATGTGTTCTGCGATAGACAATGCTGAAGACAGACAGAAGACAGAATACTGGAGTACCCTGAATAATATCACAATATTAACCACAGCATAATGCGGATCTGACTGTCTATTCTTCTGATAGCAGGTGTTTAATCAAAGATCCCTGCTTTCTAGTGTTGCACAAGGACCAATCAGCATGGGTATGGGCGGGTTCATTTTCCATTGATGGGGATTTGATTGGCTGTTTACCTGCGGTCGCAGGATTAATAACGTTAACGTTAGTTCGGCCAGATAAACAATTAAAATATACTAATTAAATGGTTGGACCTGTGAGATTTGTACTTTGTACTTTGTAGGTCTGCATTTTAAATGTAAGGAGTAAAAAGTATGTATTTTTTCTCTGAAATGTAATGGAGTAAAAGTACAAAGTATACAAACCTAATAATACTCGAGTAAAGTACAAATCCCCCAAAACAGTACTTAAGTATTGTAACGAAGTACAATTACTCAAGTACTTTACACCCCTGATCATAACATATATACATGACATACAGATATAGACAGTACTGCATCTAGACATTTATGACATTTATGACATACCAGATCTACAAATATACACTGTTTATGAGTACAAAAAGAGTCTAAAAAGAGAGTATACATTTGAGGGGGAAGAAACTGTACATTGGAGGAGGTTGGGTTTGGACATTTACAGGGGCAAGTTACGAACAGAAAAATAATTGATAAATAACGTATCCTACTATTAAAAACATGGTATCATTAATGAAAGGGAGAAGAACATTTAAGAATTATGCGTGGCACTTCAAGCAGACCAACTTGAAAACCCGTTTCTTATGAGAATGCAATCGTTTTAATTGTAGGCTATGACTGCAGTGCTTTCTTGATTTAATACATTCCCGTCGTCTCCTATATTCAATAGTTCCTCGCAAAACTTAATCGACGCCACGAATTAAGTAGTCCGCGGAATAAGTGACGTCAGTCTACTACGTCAATCTATAAAGTATTATAGTTGTTTATATGCTTGTTATTATACGCGACGATGACCAGGCTGTCCCCTCGGAGACCTGCAGTGTGGGGGGACTTGATTGGTCACCTCTATACGTGGAAGAGATGATTGTTTTTGCAGCTTCGAAGTTGGAGCCTTTTTTATTTAACAGTCGCGGTCCCGAGTTCAGTCCGCGTGAAGATCCCATCGATATAAATAGGAACTTGAATTGAACTGAGCTTTAAGCCAAGAGCCATTTCTCCAAAGCGCGCAAAGAAAGAGAGACGCTCTGGAGACATGATGACCAGACCGACTGCGCGCCAGCTGTGGCTCTTCCATCTGGTCTGGTGTCTGTGCTGTTGGAGCAGAACAGCAGGTGAGTGACATTCATAATTCCGCCTCTAATTCTGTTCTTGAATATGAACTTTTTTTTTCTCCCACTCGAAATAGTTGCTAGATAAGAGTAGCTATAATGCTCTTCAAAACCAGCCTCAAGACTCGTTTATTTTACTCTGCTTCCACTATAGGGCCTGTTTTTACTGCTCCTATGTTTTTACTTTTAACCTTTTATTTTCCCTTTTGTTGTGAAGCACCGTGAGGTCTCGTTTGAGTTTAATTAAATGTATTATTTATAGATTAGTTCTTTCTTATGTCATTCGGAATGTAACAGATGGACCCGTCGTGTATATTCTGATTGGAGAATATTTCACTTAAATTACTAATGTGTGCTCTTTCAGATTCGTATCCCAGTCCTTTCAAACAATGGGAAGATGGAATTACTCTAACAAAGGTATTGGGTTATTATCCTTGTATATATACAGTTTTTATATAGTTCAACAGGTTACTTTTTTTTAACTGCACTTATGAGACAGATACAAATATAAAATGAAAGAGTCAATATTTATAAAAAAAAAATTAAAACAGTAAATGAAGAATGACATTGAATTGTATTATTGTGGCCAGCACGCATTTAGAAATGTAATTCGAAATTAGAAGTCAAATACATGTTGCATTTTCAACTACAGTAATCTAGTTATCATGTGTTTTCCAACCTTCATTATTAACTTAATGATAAATAACTTCAATAATAATAATAGCAGGCTATTTTCCACACATTCCTTGATTCAATCAATAAGTCAATAAATAAGACAGAGGGTGGCACTATAGTGTGTGTGTCTGTCCTTCATATCTCAAGAAATCCCCCCCGATCTGCCTCACGCTCTGCGTCTGCGGGTGTATTGCTGAGGACCCAGAGGCGTTCGGTGTTGAATTTGGTGCCATCTGGTCAGATGGTGGCTCTATAACAACACACTTTACGTTTACATTTGGAGGGTGAGGACCCAAAGGGAGCGTTCAGTGTCAGTGTGAAGTAGAACTCTGTAAGCAGCCATACCACAGATCTCCTGCACAACGCTGTAAGCAGCCATACCACAGGTCTCCACAACGCTGTAAGCAGCCATACCACAGGTCTCCACAACGCTGTAAGCAGCCATACCACAGGTCTCCACAACGCTGTAAGCAGCCATACCACAGGTCTCCACAACGCCTGTAAGCAGCCATACCACAGGTCTCCACAATGCTGCAAGCAGCCATACCACAGGTCTCCACAACGCTGTAAGCAGCCATACCACAGGTCTCCACAATGCTGTAAGCAGCCATACCACAGATCTCCTCCACAACGCTGTAAGCAGCCATGCCACAGGTCTCCACAACGCTGTAAGCAGCCATGCCACAGATCTCCTCCACAACGCTGTAAGCAGCCATGCCACAGGTCTCCACAACGCTGTAAGCAGCCATGCCACAGATCTCCTCCACAACGCTGTAAGCAGCCATGCCACAGGTCTCCACAACGCTGTAAGCAGCCATGCCACAGATCTCCTCCACAACGCTGTAAGCAGCCATACCACAGATCGCCTGCACAACGCTGTAAGCAGCCATGCCACAGGTCTCCACAACGCTGTAAGCAGCCATTCCACAAATCTCCACAACGCTGTAAGCAGCCATACCACAGGTCTCCACAACGCTGTAAGCAGCCATACCACAGATCTCCTCCACAACGCTGTAAGCAGCCATACCACAGATCGCCTGCACAACGCTGTAAGCAGCCATACCACAGGTCTCCACGATGCTGTAAGCAGCCATACCACAGGTCTCCACGATGCTGTAAGCAGCCATACCACAGGTCTCCTCAATGCTGTAAGCAGCCATACCACAGGTCTCCACAATGCTGTAAGCAGCCATACCACAGATCGCCTGCACAACGCTGTAAGCAGCCATACCACAGGTCTCCACGATGCTGTAAGCAGCCATACCACAGGTCTCCACAATGCTGTAAGCAGCCATTCCACAAATCTCCACAACGCTGTAAGCAGCCATACCACAGGTCTCCACGATGCTGTAAGCAGCCATACCACAGGTCTCCACAATGCTGTAAGCAGCCATACCACAGATCTCCACAACGCTGTAAGCAGCCACACCACAGGTCTCCACAATGCTGTAAGCAGCCATACCACAGATCTCCTGCACAACGCTGTAAGCAGCCATACCACAGATCTCCTGCACAACGCTGTAAGCAGCCATACCACAGATCTCCTGCACAACGCTGGCAGCCATACCACAGGTCTCCACAATGCTGTAAGCAGCCATACCACAGATCTCCTGCACAACGCTGTAAGCAGCCATACCACAGATCTCCTGCACAACGCTGGCAGCCATACCACAGGTCTCCACAATGCTGTAAGCAGCCATACCACAGATCTCCTGCACAACGCTGTAAGCAGCCATACCACAGATCTCCACAATGCCAAACAAGTTTTGTATTTAACTTTTAATGTCAAAGAAGAAATAAACTTACATTTTGATACAAACAATATCAACCATGTTTTAAACACAACAAAAGCAACAATTGTAATTTTCATCAACAAAATTAACTGTGACTCCTTGACAGAGCAAATATTTCTTAAATGTAAACAAAATCCTTCCTAATGTGATTAATTTGTGTGTTAACACTATAGCACAGCCGACAAGCGGTCACATGACCACTAGGCATTTTCAATAAATGTATCCTCGTCACTCGGTCGAGCTCCAACTCTGTCACTCAATGACTTTTCCTAAAAGTACCCGTTTTATCTGGCACGGTTTCTGAAATTTCAAAATGACTTCAGGAAAATGTAATTAGAACGTTATTCCACATATGGGCCGTTGGAACAGACAAAAGTCACAGCACTTTGCGAGCGTCTAGCGCAGGGGTGGCCAACCTGTGGCTCTTCCATCCAAAAAGAAAATAATTATAATATATATCACTCAAACCTACATTTAATTGTGGTAAACCTCATATTTTTATATTCAGAGGTAATTATATAGTTTACACTATTTATTTTTCTCATATTTCTCATATAAGCTGTCGGGTCATCTGACCCGTTCCTGGCGGGAATTAGTGGCATTTTTTCCATGGCTGTGCTAGTGTTAAAGAAGAAAGAACCTTTAAGTTAATAAACACTATCAACCATATAAGAAATACTAAACTAACTAGAAGGACCACCACAATCACTATCACCACCATCACTATCACTATTACCACATTCACTATCACCAACATCATTATCACTATCACCACCTTTACTATCACTATCACCATCACCATCACTATCACCACCATCACTATCACTATCACCACCATCACTATCACTAACACCACCATCACTATCACTATTACCACCATCACTATCACCACCATCACTATCACTAACACCACCATCACTATCACTATTACCACCATCACTACCACCTTCACTATCACCACCATCACTATCACCACCATCACTATCACCACCATCACTATCACCACCATCACTATCACTACCATCACTAACACCACCATCATTATCACTATCACCACCATCACTATCACCACCATCACTATCACCACCATCACTATCACTACCATCACTAACACCACCATCATTATCACTATCACCACCATCACTATCACCACCATCACTATCACCACCATCACTATCACCACCTTCACTATCACCACCTTCACTATCACCACCATCACTACCACTACCATCATTAACACTATTACCACCATCACTATCACCACCACCACCATCACTATCACTACCATCACTATCACCACCATCGCTATCACTACCATCATTAACACTATCACCACCATCACTATCACCACCACCACCATCACTATCACTACCATCATTATCACCACCATCACTACCACTACCATCACTATCACCATCACCACCACTAGCACCACCACCACCATCACTATCACCATCACTATCACCACCACTATCACTATCACCACCACCATCACTATCACCACCACCATCACTATCACCACCACCATCACTATCACTATCACTATCACCACCACCATCACTATCACCACCACCATCACTATCACCACCACCATCACTATCACTATCACTATCACCACCACCATCACTATCACCACCACTATAACTATCACTATCACCACCACCATCACTATCACCACCACTATCACTATCACCACCACCATCACTATCACCACCACTATCACTATCACCACCACCATCACTATCACCACCACTATCACTATCACCAGCACCATCACTATCACCACCATCACTACCACTATCATCACTATCACCACCACTATCACTATCACCACCACCATCACTATCACCACCACCATCACTATCACCACCACTATCACTATCACCACCACCATCACTATCACCACCACTATCACTATCACCAGCACCATCACTATCACCACCATCACTACCACTATCATCACTATCACCACCACTATCACTATCACCACCACCATCACTATCACCACCACTATCACTATCACTATCACCACCATCACCACCACCACCATCACCTCCGGCTCCACCACCACCACTATCATCACCACCACCACCACCAGCACAATGAAATAGCCTGTGTACTTATCAAGCATCTCAAACTAGGAGTGAGTATTGGGCCGACAGTGGCAGTAATTGACTACCTAAAAAAAATACATCATCCAAAGTAGTTAACTGCTGAAAAAGCGACTGAGATTTGAATGTAAACTACCACCCAACTACTGAAAAATGTAGTTAAACTAGTAATTAAACTACATGCAGGCTAGTTAACTACTATACTGTCCAATGCCATGATGTATATGATATTAAACTATATTTACACTATATACTATTATATTATGGTACTATATTATATTGTATATATCATGTACTATATATCTCATATCACATTATATATGTGTTGTATACACTAGTATGTACTATATACTATTATATACTGCAGGTATACTATACTGTAATGTGTACTGTAATATGTACTATATGTGTGTACTGTAATGTGTACTATATGTATGTACTATGTATGTATGTAAATGTAAAAAAGAAAAAATACAGAAAAACGTAAGTCTTCAGGGGTAGGGCCCGACAAGCCTAGTGCTTCTCCCTAGCCCTTTTCGGACAATTGGAGATTTATGGAATTACCATTGTTATGTGTCCAAAACCCGAAATAAAAAATAACTGAACTGAACTGAACTGAGTGTGCTCCCCCCGTCTGCCGCAGGTGCCAGAGTTTCAGAACGACAACGTGGGAAACATGATGTGGAGAAATCACAACGAGGTACGAGCAGCCGTGAGATATTATCTGACATATCTGCTGCCAAAGAATTATAGGACACTTTTACCCTTTCACTGCCACATGACAGAAGGTTTACCCTTTACTATCACACAACCGTCGGTCACCGGTCACTGCTGTTGTGCGGCAGTGAAAGGGTTAACCTTCTGTGAATTGTCACAGTGAAAGGGTTAACCGTTTTGGTAGTGCGGCAGTGAAAGGGTTAAAAAGTACATCTTGGAAACGGAAGTTGACACAGCTATTGTTAAAGTGAACATGGCAACATTATGGGGACTGTGCTTACTTTCAGGAAATACTCAATATTTAAGTTACATATTTGAATGTAGTTATTATGTTGTGTTGTGTGTCTGAGGTGTACTTATGTTCCCTGTCTCCATTGTCCTGTCTGCGCCTTGGGGGCGCATTATAAATGAAAATATCATATCATATCATCATATACATGATTTAATATTTAAGTTACATATTTTAATATAGTTATATATATATATGATTTAATATTTAAGTTACATATTTTAATATAGTTAAATATATATGATTTAATATTTAAGTTACATATTTTAAGGCGGTCAGGTGGCGTAGCGGAGATTGTGCTCGTCACCAATGCAAGAGGCTGCGGTCTCGACTCCCGGAGAGTCAGCGTTGCCTTGGCTCGGGCTGATCGCTATACTAACTCGTTTGGCTGAGTTAGGGGGAGGGGAGCCGTGGGTGGGTCCTGGGCGTTGTGGACAGCGACCCCTACAGTTCGGTCGGGGCGCCTGCTCAGCAAGGGTAGGATCTGGAGAGAGGTAGTGCGACCTTCCACACGTTACACTCTCCCAGTGAGAATCTGCGCTGCCGGCTGGCTGCACATGCGTCGGAGGAAAGCATGTGACAGTCTCCGGCCTCTCGGACCAACAGTAGGGGAAAGTGCTCAACAACCAGGAAGGGGGTTGGGAATTGGCATTACGACTAACAGTGGGATGGGAGAAAAAATCGGAAAAAGAAGGAGGGGGAAAAAGATAATAATATTTTTTTTTAAATTGTTTACATATTTTAATATAGTTATATATATTCATTCATATTTAAGTTACATATTGTAATATATAGTTATATATATATTAGTTCATATTTAAGGAGCAGCAAGAAATTGTTAATACTTAAAAGAACACGCCAACATTTTGGGAAAAAGGCTTATCGTCTTCTCCAGAGATAAACAAGAAGATAAATACCAGTTTCCTGTGCATTCAGTAGAAAGCTATCTGGCTGCATGTTAGCCTAGCTTAGCACAATGAATGGAAGCGGACATGTACAGGTAGCCTTCGGGAGAGGTGTTAGTTGGACAATGCGTAGGCTACCCGTACATGTGCGCTTCCATTCATTGTGCTAAGCTAGGCTAACATGCAGCCAGATAGCATTCTACTGAACGCATAGAGAGGAAGCTGGTATCTATCTTCTTGTCTCTCTCTCTGGAGAAGACGGTAAGCAAATTTCCCCAAATATTGGTGTGTTCCTTTAGTTTAAAGGAACACAGCAACAGGTGTGTTCCTTTAAAGGAACACAGCAACATTATGGGGAATGCGTCTATCGTCTTCTCCAGAGTCAGACAAGAAGACAGATACCAATTTCCTCTCTTTGCATTTAGTAGAAAGCTATCCGGCTGCAAGCTAGTCTAGTTTAGAATAGAATAGAATAGAATAGAATAGAATAGAATAGAATAGAATAGAATAGAATAGAATAGAAATACTTTTATTATCTCGAGGGAAATTTGACACTGCAAATCGGTCAACATTAAACATTTAGACAGAACAGGTCACGAATAAGAATAACAAAACAAATCTAATTGCCTAAGATAAGAGTAGAATAAAATTGAATAAAAATTGAATAAAATATACAGTAAATAAATACATTAAAAATATACTGAGGTCTACAGTAGGTGTAATATTGCACAGTGCTGTTTCAAAAGTAAGAGTCCAGGAAGATGGTAACTGTCACTCTGTGCTCAGTGTGATGCAGTGAGGCACAGTGATGCATTGTATAGTCTGATGGCTGTTGGAATGAAGGACTTCCTGTGCTGTTCAGTGCTGCATTTAGGTAGTGTGAGCCTAGCACACATGAATGGAAGCGGATACGGATCAGCTAACCTAGCTGTTGGCCCAGAGTTTTAAGCTAGGCTAGTGGTTTGTATCCGCTTCCATTCATTTGTGCTAAACTAGGGTAGCTTGCAGTCAGATAGCTTCCTACTGAACACAATACAGGAAATTGATATTCATTGGTATCTCTGGAGAAGACGGTAAGGTTAAGCACATTTCCCATAATGTTGCCGTGTTCCTTTAAGACCTTTGCTTACAAAACCATACCATTTTAGAGGATGTAGACAATGAAATAATAGATCAAACTAAATAACAAATGTAAACTTGTGTTTGTATATTTATACCCTTGATTTAATCTGCATTTTGTTTGCCCTCACAGGAGCAGGTTCAGAATGTTTTCAAAAGAGTAAGTTTCTCACACAAATGAACCAGGTGACCCGTTTCATGTTTTCTTCTGGAGATGGGTTTAAGTCTAAATGTGGATGTTCTCTTCTCCTCAGTTCCTGTTTCACTACTCTAAGGCTCACAGCTCTGTAGGCGCCGTCCAGCACGAGGTAATCAAATATACATCACAGCCAGTGGCTCATTGAAGAAACGATTACTGAAAATTACAATGTAGGGTTGTCTTCTCTTCCAAGGGATAATGTTGTTACCCTGGATAATAATTAGACCCCCGACAATCAAATGTGCAACATTGAGGCATTATCTTAGATTTCCGAATGAATAATGTACATGTAATAAACACGTGTTTTGATACTTTGGATACTTTTAGAATTACTAGAGTTTAAATAGATTTATTTAGAAAATGTTAAGACTCTGGCTATAGTTAGCCACAAAACTAATAGCAACACTTAAGGTTATAATTCATATTTAATATCTGCTATATTTTATTGTTAATACTGTAGTATGCTGCTATTTTAAGGGGAGACACTACAGGTGAATAGGGTAAAGAAATTAACTAATAGATATCACAATGAAAATTCCCCAGTTGATTACGTATATTAAGACAAGACTTTTTTGTATTACAAGTTTTCTGAAATTGTATGTTTAAATATGCAAATGAGGCATTATCTACTTAAATATGCACTAATTTGCATATAATTCCAGGACAGAAATCTGAACATTGGATAAAGCCATTTTCAAAATTATAGTTTCATTTTGTTGACATATTAGAGCCAAAGGTTATTACAGAGGGGATTTTGGATAACTCTTTTTTATCACTCCATAAATCAGAAAATACTCCATTCAGTCCATTTTTATGGTAAAATTCCATATTTCGCCATGTTTTTAGGGATAGAATGTGATATAAATCAGGGTATGAATGCGATATCAACAAACCCTTCTGTAAATACCTTCAGAACATAGATATGAATAGAACTGGAAGGTTTGGTGTATGTGAGTGCTACTGAAGTGGAGATTTCTGGCTCAGAGTATGAGGAAAAACTCTTAAAACTCATTTTTGGGAAAACGCCTTCAATGTTCTGTATTGTAAAATGCCATTTTTTTTAAACGGATATTTACAAACACAATATCTAATCAAACCATTAGTAATAGACAACCTAAACACATGCCTGATAACTGAATAATAATAATAATGATGTTATTGAACTGAACAGAACTACACACAGACTACAAACAGTGTAGTACAGTGTAGTACCCCCTAATAGGCAAAAGATATTTAAATAGATATCACTATGAAACTTTCCCAGTTTGTTATGTACATATAAACTAAGAAAAAATATATTGCAAGTTTTCTGAAATGTATGTTTATATATGCAAATGAGGCACTTCCCCATTAAATATGTGCACATTTATGGATGCAATAAGGCAAAATGAAGTAAAATAAACAACTAAATGTGTGTTATTGACGTTTTATTGTTATTAGTTTCATAGAAGACATGTTTAGGAAGCAAAATATAACAAAATCTCAAAATCAACAAAAAAAGTATATTTGCCTATTCACCTGCAGTGTCTCGCCTTAAATAGTTGTATTGTTTACACTGTTCTTATTGTCTGTACAACTGTGTGATGTTGCTGCTATAGGAGGCAGATGATCCAAGAAACAACCATTTCACTCCTCTTGTAAAAAGTCAGGGATGTGAAACTTGAACTTGAAACAAATGCAAAGTCAATGAATGAATGAATGAATGAAAATGAATGAATGAATGAAAACTTAATTTAACAGATTGCAGAATGGGTACAATACAGTACGGCTCAATATTATTGTTAATGGGATGCAGACCAGAGAAAGACGTTTGTCTTGTTTACATCAAGGTCCCCCATTTTCAATTCATATTGACATTTATGACATACTCAACATACATGACACATGACATACGGTATTTAGTACTGTTACATTTGTGACATATACGATATTCAAATATACAGTACTGTTACCCATAGATCCTGACAGAGTATATACATATGATGGGGAGGGGACTGTACATTAGGAGGGGGTGGGTGGGTGGGTGGGAGAGAAATATACATACGGTGGGGAGGAGACTGTACATTTGGAGGGGGTGGGTAGGTGGGAGAGAAATATACATATGGCGGGGAGAGAATATATACATGCGGTGGGGAGGAGACTGTCTATTAGGAGGGGGTGGGGATGGGGGGTTTGGACATTTACGGTGGCCAGTTTCGAATTGCAGCCTCCCGTAGGTGCTCTTTAAGAGCAGTTTTGAATGTGGGTAGGGATTCACATTCCTTTACAGCTTTGGGTAGGGCGTTCCACATTGATGTGGCATAATTGCTAAACGTGTTTAGTCCCTTGTTTGAGCCGAATCTGGGTTTAACATGATTTGTTGAGCTTCCTCTGGTGTTGTGGTCGTGGTATTCACTGACCTTTGGGAAGTATTTTGACATGTACATGGGTACCATAGTCGTATAGTGTATCTTGTAGACCAGGCCCATTGCAAGTTGCTGTACTCTGTCGTCTACTCTAAGCCATCCTAGGTTGTCAAAGTGGGCAAGGGTGAGGTGGGTTCTAGGAGTCAGGTCAAGTAGAAGTCTGACCAGTTTGTTTTGTGATGTTTGTAATCTTGTTTTTAGCGCCTTTGGTACCATGAGGTGCAAGCATAGTCGTAGTACCCTTGAATGAGTGCTCCTGCCAGTCTTCAGGGTATTCTTGTTTACCAGAGAGGAGATCCGGTACAAGAATCTAGTTCGTTGGTTGACTTTTTTTATTACATTGGATGCCATTTTGTCATAGGAAAGATTTGCCTCTAGGATGGAACCCAGTAGGTAATTTCATCTTTCCTTGTGACAATATTGTCACCCACTGTAACTGAGAAGCCGTCGGTCTTGCTGAGTTTGTTATTTGAACCGAAGAGAATGGACTCTGTTTTACCCAGGTGTAATGATAGTTTGCTATCAGCGAGCCATATGCAGATTTTGCCTAGTTCCGAGCTGAGGGTTTTTTCAACCTGCAACTTGTTCTTGTCAGAGACCAGCAGGGCTGAGTCGTCCGCAAACAGGAACAAGTTGCAGTCACAAGCTGACGACATGCCATTTGCATAAATTAGGAACAGTAGCGGTCCTAGTATGCTTCCTTGTGGAACACCACAGCTCATTGTGAGGGGGGTAGAGTACTGTTTACCTCCATCATCTGTTCTCTCCCCTCCAGGTAGGATTGCATCCAGCTCACTGATAAACGATCAAAACCAATTGCTTTTAGCTTGTCAATCAGAATGGAGTGATTGACAGTGTTGAAGGCCTTTTGTAGGTCCAGCATGACCATGCCGCAGTATTTGCCCGCGTCCACCTCTTGTTTGATGTGGTCGTTCAAATAGAGAAGGCATGTGTCAGTGGAGTGGGATGTTCTGAAGCCAGATTGGAATTCGTAGGTTAGATTTTTTTCCGCCAGGTACTTTTCGACCTGTTCGTAGACTATTTTCTCCATGACTTTCGAGATGGAGGTAAGAATAGAAACAGGGCGGTAGTTGCCTGGGTCTAATTTGCTGCCCTTTTTGTGCAGAGGGGTCACTCTCGCAATTTTGAAGTCCTTGGGACGAAGAATGGGGCCACACTGCAGTCTATACAAGCCCTGAAATAAATGCAGAAATGTAGTTTGGGTGCACCGTGGAGTAGGTTTCAGCATTTATTTCAGGGCTTGTACAGAATGGAGCATGGCCTCATTAGCCGCGGGTGTATGAAAAACAGTGTGCGTTGTGCTGAGCCGCTCATTAATAAGTAGGAAATAGACCTTACCCTTTAACATCACCCACACGACCATCAAAACCCAGCAGTCGTTGGCGTTGTGTGACCCTCTTCTTAGTCATATGTCATACTTACCAGTCCTTTCTCAGCACAATCCATGCCGTTCCTCATACTACCACAAACGAATGCAAAGTCAATAGGGTCAAGCTCCGGTCTGTACAAACTGATTGAGTCTCACTGGAATCTATACTTTGTGTGCACTGTGGAGTGAGCTTCAGGCAATTTATACAGGCAGGAGCTTGACCTTGATGGCATGGACTCTGCCATCAACATCATCATTGTTGAATAGGAAATGGGACTAGATATCCCCAAATCTTGGTAGAAAAAGTCACAAAGAACCCATTTGTAAACAGAAGCCACGGCACGAGCTGAAGCGGATGCAGTGACCTAACTCTTCCTCTCTCTCTAGTCTCATTCAGTTCACCCGCTGATGCGCCTGTCCCCAAAGCTCTCTCAGAGGAGGAAGAAGTTGGTGCTTATGGTAAAAAAAAAACATCTTAAATACTATTTATTGGGCCAGTGAGCTGAATTTGGTGTTTAAAAGAAAAAGTATATACTTTATATATATCTTTATTTTTTTTAATGGCAGCAAATTATGAGCAACCAAAAAACCCAATCTGTGAATCATAATCTATTGATTAACTCTTAAAACTATTCAACTGTATATGTATTACACCAAAACAGAAAAAATAAACTAAACATCTCCCAATGCAAATGCTATTGATGCTTAGAATATTGAACAATTAAATTATTCTATAAGCACAAGAAAGATAATATCTTATTTAATAAATTATATTAGCTTATAAGAAGTTTAAATTAGGCATGTTGACCCAAGACTTCTTTCTCTTCCGATCTGGCTCGTGGGAACAGGGTCTCCGAGGTCTCCCGGACAAGTTGTAGACATGGTGGATGACGAGAGGATGAGCACCCAGGAAGCTGCATCGCCTCTGGACAACAGGCACAAAATGGCGGATGGAGAGACACGCAGGATCATCGAATGTCTCTCTGGCAAAAATAAAGAAACCTTCATTTTTCAGAAAATAAATTATTGTAGATAAATAATAGTCATGCATTGTCGTAATTGTCATGTGTCTTCCTGCTCTTTAATGTAGCAGACTGAATTATAAAAAAAAACATACTGTTTATACTTGCAGATACAAAGTATTATTGACATCTTTGTACTATTAAACAGGCGACAGAAAATACACAATGCATCTTAGAATACAAAACAAAAAAGTCACAAATACCTCAGGTCTGTCTTCTCCCTTTTTTTTATAGAATAATCCTTTATGCAATCAATTAACGACACAGATAAATCAGAAGGGAGACATTGGTGATGATTTTTGGCATGGAAGTGAACTCTACTTGAGGGGGACTTTTAGAAATGTACACAAGCAGTTTTGTCAAATATATTATTATATCAAAAAAAAGAAAAAAAAAAAGGACCCAGAATTGTCTCTTTGACAAATGTGTTGAAATGGCAGTTATTAATGGATTAATTCACAACTGGTTCACCAGAAGGTAAAGACATACACACACACACACACACACACACACACACACACCCCACCCTGGAGCTTGTGTGATTGACACAGATGGATACTGGAAAAGGTGTGTTGTGTGCCACAGAAGAACAGCGATGAGATATTCTGCTTTTTGAACAGTGGTGTGGCGTGTTGCGTCATTCCTCTCTCCATGTCATCCCAGCATGCTCCACATGGTGGCACCAGAGCCTCATTATATTCATCACGTTTGGAGCTACAGGGTTTGATTATTATTATTATATAAAAAAAATTAATAGTCCTCGTCTGAGTCGCTGTCGTTCCGCGTGGGGAGCGAGCATCTGATGGAGGACAGCAGCTTGTCTTCGATCTGCTTCTTGGGGTTCTCCTCCAGGTCCGTCTTCACCGCGCCGGACTCCGATAACCTCCACTCCAGCTCTGGACGACGGGGGAAGACGGATACAGGAGGAGACGGGTGAGACCAGAGGATTTACAGAATAGTGTCGATAACAAGATTACCGGTAGTACGAAAAATGTAATGGGTTCTTCTTAGCCGGCGTGCAGCGTGGTAAAATGTATGTCAACACAGACACTAACTTCATTCAAATCGAATACAAATGTGTCTAGGCTCATTCTTACCTGCTTATCCACCCAAATAAATACTGCAATTTGCTTCTTAGCTAGCAGCCCTTATCTTTTACCATCTACTCATAGGTTTGTACTAGGCTTATACTAGCATTATTCTAGGCTTATACTAGCATTATTCTAGGATTATACTAGCATTATTCTAGGATTATACTAGCATTATTCTAGGATTATACTAGCATTATACTAGGCTTATACTAGCATTATACTAGCATTATTCTAGGATTATACTAGCATTATACTAGGCTTATACTAGCATTATTCTAGGATTATACTAGCATTATAATAGGCTTATACTAGCATTATTCTAGGATAATACTAGCATTATACTAGCATTATACTAGGTTTATACTAGCATTATTCTAGGATTATACTAGGTTTATACTAGCATTATTCTAGGATTATACTAGCATTATTCTAGGATTATACTAGGTTTATACTAGCATTATTCTAGGATTATACTAGCATTATTCTAGGATTATACTAGGCTTATACTAGCATTGTACTGGCACTGTACTAGCATTGTACTGGGATTGTACTATCGATACGATTCCATTATCGATTCTGCTTATCGATCCGATTCTTTGGCGATTCCCTTATCGATTCTTGATACATTTATAATTTACATAAATACATTGGAAATGCAACAGAACTAAGCTGGTTAGAATGACAACATGCAACTTGACATTTCCGATTGTCATTTATTGTTGAGCCCCCACCAAAATGGTCGCAATTTCGAGCCCTTAAAACATTTAGTGACTGCTCGGTGACACTCGTTCACCTTTTCCTGCGTCAGTTTACCCCGCTGTGCTAGCGCGAAAGGATTTTCCTGAGGTGCGCGAGAACCACTAGCTGCAGCCCGAGTCTATTGTGAGCATCTAAAATGGATGAAATGGGAGAATATGTATACAGTGAAAGCATTCATTTTCATTTAGGTTTTCCTAGTCAAGGGAAGGAATCAAATGGTCTACTATGGCTGCATGCGTGGCGCTAACGTTATTGTTTTTAAATGCGCAACTGTCGGAAAAACATGGCATCGATAAGAGGAATCGATAGTCACAGAGGCATGCGATTCCAGGAATTGGACAATTAGGACAACGTGAACCGGTTCTCGATTCCCATCCCTAATTATAATAGCATTGTACTGGGATTATACTAGGATACTAGTATTAAAACACCATGGCATTAAAAGGCCACCATGGTATTAAAAGCATGGGGTTCTGGGTGGAGGGGACCACAGACGCATCCATACCGTCGAGCTTGAGGTTCATGCCACCAAAGACCAGAGGGCCGATGAACTGGGCCTTCATGTCCCCCTGGAAGTAGACGAAGATGGTGGGCAGGTTTCGGTCGGGGTAGTTGGGGATGCAGGTGGTGGAGATGGATCTGAGGAACTTGGTCTGAGGGAACTTGCTGGCCAACACACTCAGGTGCTGGTTGATCAGAGTACACAGAGGAAGGCTGCAGCAGGGGAGGAGAGACACAGATCACTTGGTTAATCTATGCCAAAATCAACATTCATCGGCATAATAAATAGCTTACGGAAATAATAATCCAACATCAATTTTGAAAATCAGTTCTCGTGGGGCGGCACGGTGGTGCAGTGGTTAACACTGTCGCCTCACAGCAAGAAGGTCCTGGGTTCGATGCCCGATTGGGGACCAGTTTGCCCAGTTGCCAGGTACCCAGGTGGGGTAATTCGCAGGCCTTTTTGTGTAGAGTTTACATGTTCTCCCCATGCTTGCAAGGGTTTCCCCTCCAGAAAAAAAAGGATGGAAAAAGATGCAGAACAGATCGCTAACGCTGTCGCGTCCCTGATGAAGACGGACAGGAGCACTTGGATTGGTCCCCGGACGCCCATGTCTGCTCACGACTGCCCTTGGGGGGGAGGGAAGGACGACGGAAGGGTCTAGCACATGACTGGTTGTACCCCAGCATGTGTATCAAGATGTAGTGTTTTATGTACCCCAGCATGCATATCAAGATGCAGAACTAAAAACGACCATGTACGCTCCAAGCCTAGGACCTGAATCTATCAAGCCTCTGAAAGTAAGTAAGAGTGCTGATCCAAGACCAGATTGGTTCCTAAAAGTCTATAGCGACGTGCAGGGGTGTAAAGTACTTGAGTATTTGTACTTTGTTACAATACTTAAGTACTGTTTTTGGGGATTTGTACTTTACTCTAGTATTATTAGGTTTGTATACTTGTACTTTTACTCAATTACATTTCACAGAAGAAAAAACCATACTTTTTACTCCTTACATTTAACACTTTGACTGCCATGAAACGTGTTTAGACGTCATTGCTGGCCATGCTCAAGTTGCCGGAGGACGCTGTACAGCGTCCTTATATCAATATTTCAAAAATCTGCGATCGGATTCATATGTCCCCTCCGCTGGCCTGAGATCCACCAGCAGGACCCACTGAGCTCTCTGGCGGTTCAGGAGCGCCATCTGGTGGCCGATCGGCGCAATCGCTTAACAGGATGTGCCATAGAGGTTGTGCTAGACGTCCGTAGTACTTCCGGGCACTCGCTATAGGTCCCGGGACTCTGGCTCGTCACGCTACACAGTGATCGATTGCCAATAACTCGATAAACAACATGATTTGGACGTATATACCATTATACAAGCTGGAGATGGACCGGGTAAATTTACATCCCATAATGATAAGACTTCTACTCTACGATGATCGCCCAACGGCGCGCGGAGACTGGGGTGAGTTTCAGCGTGTAACGTTACCGTCTTCGATACTAACTGTTATTATCAACATTTGACCCACATTAGATGATTGGTATAACGCTGCCCACGGAATTATAAACGCCCCCTAGCCCATCCGGTCAACATCAGATGACGTGTAGTAACTTCTAGAAGTACGTCTAGTTGGAATTTTTTATATCGCGCTGATTGCCAACTGTATTGCATCATCAATATAATGCATTTGGGGCTATAGATCACGTTCTGGAGAAAGCTGCAGAAAGAGATGAAAACATACTTATACATTAGACCATACTTTACTATGAATATGTGAATGAAAAAGTTTAACGTTGCTACACAATGAACAATACATATAGGACTTTGAATGGGCCCTAATAATGGCAATGTAGCAATAGAATTTAAAAAGTTATAGCCATGCAAAGAAGGGGTACTTCTCCATAGACAAATAGAGCCGGCAACCTATGGTATATCATGAATTTAACCCAAGGCAACCAAAGTGTTAAAATGCAGACCTACAAAGTACAAATCTCACAGGTCCAACTATTTTAATTAGTGTATTTGTTTCTCTGGCCGAACTAACGTTAATGTTATAAATCCTGCGGCCACACTTTATTTAAAAGCAGCCAATCAAATCCCCATCAATGGAAAATGAACCCACCCATACCCATGCTGATTGGTCCTTGTGCAAGACTAGAAAGCGGGGATCTTTGATTAAACACCTGCTATCAGAAGAATAGACAGTCAGAGTGACAAGCTACAGAAGATGGCCCCAAACGATAGTACGAGTGATGAAGAGGACGAAACGTAACATTTCATTGCCCCGGAATAAAAAAAAGTTGAAAAGTTTTTTACTTTTACTCAAGTGTGTTTTTAGCCAGATTAACTCTGACTTTTACTTGAGTAAGATCTTGAGACGGTACCCATACTTTCACTTAAGTATAATTTCTGGGTACTTTTTACACCACTGGCGACATGTACATGGTTCCATAGAACGGCACTCCCTCCTCTTAAAGAGCCGTATTGAGGGCGGGACTCACCCTTGTTTGTACAGATGGAGCACCACCCAGACGCCCTCTCCTGCGTTGTTGACCTGCTTGATGTAGTCCTGGCCAGAGATCTCGTCGAGCTCCCCGAACACGTTCTTCATCTGAGTCGCCTTCCACTCCGACAGCCTCTTCTGTCTGATCGGGAAAGAGATGCAGGCAGAGACGGTCTTATGTTAGGGATGTCCCGATACCACTTTCTCTCAGACGGTCTTATGTTAGGGATGTCCCGATACCACTTTCTCTCAGACGGTCTTATGTTAGGGATGTCCCGATACCACTTTCTCTCAGACGGTCTTATGTTAGGGATGTCCCGATACCACTTTCTCTCAGACGGTCTTATGTTAGGGATGTCCCGATACCACTTTCTCTCAGACGGTCTTATGTTAGGGATGTCCCGATACCACTTTCTCTCAGACGGTCTTATGTTAGGGATGTCCCGATACCGCTTTCTCTCAGACGGTCTTTTGTTAGGGATGTCCCGATACCACTTTCTCTCAGACCAAGTACATGTATTTACATGTGGGTACTTGTTGATACAGAGTACTGATACCATTACAGTTCTTAACATGTTTTGGTTTCATGAGATGTTCCTAATTTTCTGACTGTAACAAATGAAATATACAACGTGACTCCGTTGCTGATATTCAAACTTAAAATATAAAATAATGTAAATATAATTATATTTTAAACATAAAATGCTATGTTTTCCTGAACAAACATGGTACCGAGTAGTAGTATCGGAGTAGTTTCACGAGTACAGGTAGTACATGAGCACAGTATCAGACCCGATAGCAATCCTGGTATCTCTATCGGGACATCGAGTCCATGTAATGAGGAGATGGAGCACTGTGGTAGTTTGGAGAAATCTGTAACACTAAAGATGGCGGCAACAATTAAACTACTTGCTACAAAACTAACATATTCAGAGGAAATAATTACATGTCACATCATTTTGTGTCGAGTCAAATTCTCTGCATCTTGAGGTGAAATGTGACTTTTAAAAGATGTTTGAAATGAATCACAATCTCTGCCAAAAGGCTGGGAATTGTAAAGAGAGTTGTCATGGTCTATAAGGACTCTGTGGCAGGTGGTGCACACGTAGAGGGGCGGATTTAAGGGGATACAACTATTTCCATCACAAAATTGTTCTTTTCGACCAAATGAATAATTCTGTTTTCAGTCATTTACTAGTGATTTCAAATGTGAAAGAAAAGCAATGACATGTATGACAGATTCTTAGATGCAGTCGACTCCCCATTCATTATTCCATAATAGAATATTTATAGATTAGAGTTGTATTTTAGTTGTATAGTTAGTTTTATGCTTAGTATAGTAAACCTGACCACATGTCTGCATTTTATGCATTGCTTTTATTTGCACGATTCCCAACACAAGTGGGGCCTCGTGGACATTTTAATGATCTCATGATGCAAATGCTGATTAAAAGATAAAAGAGAAGTGTACTGTGGTAACGACGCACACAGTTAATTTAGACCCAGCTTCTAATAGAGAGACGGCCCTTTATTTGTCACAACATTGTGCCAGACCCAGCCAGTAAAAGATTTTAAATTAAGTTTTACACTAACAGTAATATCAAATTAACAACGGTCCCCACTAACATGAGTTGCATCAGTCAACTGTTGGTCAAGTTATCTTCATAAAAACACTAATAAGTTAACTTCATAAAAAGGCTCATAAGTTAGCTTCATAAAGACTTATACCGGTAAGTTAGCTTCATAAAGACTTATAAGTTAGCTTCATAAAGACTCATAAGTTAGCTTCATAAAGACACTCGTAAGTTAGCTTCATAAAACATTCATATGTTAGCTTCATAAAAACATTCAAAAGTTAGCTTCATAAAACATTCATAAGTTAGCTTCATAAAGACTCATAAGTTAGCTTCATAAAGACTCATAAGTTAACTTAATAAAAACATTCATAAGTTAGATTTATAAAACACTCATAAGTTAGCTTCATAAAACATTTATAAGTTAGCTTCATAAAAACATTCATAAGTTAGCTTCATAAAACACTCATAAATTAGCTTCATAAAACACTCATAAGTTAGCTTCATAATAACACTCGTAAGTTAGCTTCATAAAAAGACTGCTGTTGTGTTTGTTATTGATCAACTACGTTATGTTCCGTGTTACGTTGTGTTGGCTGTTCAGTTATTACTGATTTGTATGCGTTTGTACGGTGCAGTAAAAAAATAGAAAGAAGAAAAATAACAATAAAAAGATTTACCTATACATCTCGATGGCAGCCTCGTCTTCTTCACCGAACTCATCCTCGTTATCGTCCAGCTCGTCCAGCGTCATGCTCTCATAGGTTTTCACTGAAGAGACAAAAGCACAAAAGGTACATATATACTGTTGATATCAGTATCAGTACTATGGGACGACAGTGGCTCAGGATGTGGAGCGGTCATCTGGTTTGATTTTTTTTAATTTATTTATTTTTTTAAATCTTTATTTCGAACATGTAAATGAATACAAACAAAATAAATAACTAAACAAAATCAAAACATAACTCAAACAAAATAAATAACTAAACACAAGCAAAACATAACTCAATGTACATGTTCGAAAAGGAGTAGGAAGAATCAGAAGGTTCAGAACCTTCTGATCTGGTAATCAGAAGGTTCCAGGTTCAATTACAACTCCCCCCGGCAGCGTGTTGAAGTGTCCTTGAGCAAGACACTTAACCCCTAAATGCTCCCAGCGAGCAGGTTGGCACCTTCCATGGTTGCCACCGCCATCGGTGTGAGAATGTGTGAAAGAATGGGTGAATGTCAGGCATAAGTTGTAAAGCGCTTTGGATAAAAATCGTTAAATGTTCACCTGATATTGGATGCAAATACCATGAAAATTAAAGCTGAAAGTCATTTTAAATCTTCATTTTAAGACCATTGTGGTGGTGTACAGACCTAAATAGTAAATAGTATAGTCCAAATATGTATGGACCTGGCCCATAATGGTGCACCTAATAATGTGCCACACCCAGGTCCAACAAAAATCACGACAGGCCTAGCGCTCTTCTCTTACCAACAGATTGTTGTTGGAGGGCCAGCTCCTCCTCTTCGTCATCTTTGGGTGTCTCTTTGGGAGGAAGGACCCCCTTCTTTCTGAGAATGTCATTCCACTCTGTGTCTTCATTGGGGTCCTAGACGGTACAAATAAAATACATTTTTGAAGATCTATTCCATCTTGAGTTTGATTGATTGATTGAAAATGTTTATTAACAGATTGCAGAATGGGTACAGTACAGACAGTCCCATTAACAATTGTGTGTATTGAGCCGTACTGTATTGTACCCATTCTGCAATCTGTTAAATACAGTTTTCATTCATTTCACACAGTACAGTACAGCTCAATACACACAATTGTTAAGGGGATGCAAACCAGAGAAAGACTTTCGTCTTAGAGTTTGCTTCAACACAAAGACGACATTCGTAAATAAACACCATTTACATCAAGGGTTCAACAAACAAATGAAAAACCAAATGCCTATTTGATGGCAGAGCAAACTACACTGTGATCTGACTGTGTCAGCCTAGCAGCTCAAAAGACTCGCAGCACGGAAGTAAGGCGAAAGAAAGGGGCAGGTCTATTTGAATGACCACATCAAACAAGAGGTGGACGCAGGCAAATACTGCGGCATGGTCATGCTGGACCTACAAAAGGCCTTTGACACGGTCAATCACTCCATTCTGATTGACAAGCTAAAAGCAATTGGTTTTGATAGTCTATCAGTGAGCTGGATGCAATCCTACCTTGAGGGGAGGGAACAGATGGTGGAGGTAAACGGTACCCTATCCCCCCCCCCTCACAGTGAGCTGTGGTGTTCCACAAGGAAGCATACTAGGACCGCTACTGTTCCTAATTTATGCAAATGACATGTCGTCAGCTTGTGACTGCAACTTGTTCCTGTTTGCGGACGACTCAGCCCTGCTGGTCTCTGACAAGAACAAGTTACAGGTTGAAAAAACCCTCAGCTCGGAACTAGGCAGAATCTGCATATGGCTCGCTGATAACAAACTATCATTACACATGGGCAAAACAGAGTCCATTCTCTTCGGTTCAAATAACAAACTCAGCAAGACCGACGGCTTCTCAGTTACAGTGGGTGACAATATTGTCACAAGGAAAAATGAAATTACCTACCTGGGTTCCATCCTAGAGGCTAATCTCTCCTGTGACAAAATGGCATCCAATGTAATAAAAAAAGTCAACCAACGAACTCGATTCCTGTACCGGATCTCCTCTCTGGTAAACAAGAATACCCTGAAGACTCTGGCAGGAGCACTCATTCAGGGGTACTACGACTATGCTTGCACCTCATGGTACCAAAGCACCTCAAAGGCGCTAAAAACAAAATTACAAACATCTCAAAACAAACTGGTCAGACTACTGCTTGACCTTACTCCTAGAACCCACCTCACCCCTGCCCACTTTGACAACCTAGGATGGCTTAGAGTAGACGACAGAGTACAGCAACTTGCAATGGGCCTGGTCTACAAGATACACTACACGACCAAGGTACCCATGTACATGTCAAAATACTTCCCAAAGGTCAGTGAATACCACGATCACAACACCAGAGGGAGCTCCATTTACATTTACATTTAGTCATTTAGCTGACGCTTTTATCCAAAGCGACTTACAAGTTCTGTACGACAAGCCATCAGGAAGGGCACAACTCTATCAGCTGAGCAACAATGTTCATCAAAGTGTTGAGTGCTACAGTGTAGGTTAGTTTATTAGGACAAGTGCATGACAGTACGGTTAGTTAGGGTTAGATTTTTTTTTTTTTTTTTTTAATTCAGATAATGGTTGAAGAAGTGCGTCTTTAGTCGACGGCGAAAGATTGGACGTGATTCGGCTGTCCTAACTGGGGTGGGTAGTTCATTCCACCATTGTGGGGCAAGGACTGAGAATAGGCGACTTCTCTTTGATGACCCTCCCGGAGCTTGGATAGGAGTAGGTCTGAGGCGGCCAGAAGATGCAGAGCGTAGGGGTCTTGAGGGTGTGTAGTTAGAGACCATTGACCGGAGGTAGGCGGGAGCGGTTCCCTTTGCCGCACGGTATGCTAGGTCGAGGGCCTTGAAGCGGATTCGTGCAGCAATGGGGAGCCAGTGCAGGTCCCTAAGAAGTGGGGTGACATGGGCCGACTTCGGTAGGTTTGAGATCAGGCGGGCCGCTGCGTTCTGAATGAGTTGAAGAGGCTTAGTGGCAGTGGCCGGGAGGCCAGCGAGCAGTGCATTGCAGTAGTCGAGGCGGGAGATGACTGTTGATTGGACGAGGAGTTGGGTGGCTTCTTTTGTCAGGAAGGGGCGTATCCTTCTGACGTTGCTCAGGAGGAATCGGCAGGTTCTGGTCGTCGCTGCGATGTGAGCAGAGAAGTTCAACTGGTCGTCGAGGACAACACCAAGGTTCTTGGCGGTCGGGGACGCAGTCACAGCTGCATTCTCGACTGTGATTGAAAGGTCGGTTAGGGGGGAGGATTTGGCCGGCAGGTGGAGCAATTCTGTTTTGCTTAGGTTCAGTTTGAGGTGGTTGGACGTCATCCAGGCTGAGATGTCGGACAGACAGGCCGAGATCCGCACAGAGACGTGGATATCTGAGGGAGGGAAGGAGAGGAAGAGTTGAGTATCGTCGGCATAACAATGGTAGGAGAAACCATGAGACGTGATAATGTTACCCAGTGATTTAGTGTAGAGGGAGAAGAGAAGGGGTCCTAAAACCGAGCCCTGGGGGACACCCGTCCGCAGGGGGCGGGTGGCCGACAGGGTCCCTCTCCATGACACTTGGTAGGAGCGGTCATTGAGGTATGATGACAGCCATGTCAGCGCAGAGCCAGCCACTCCCATTCCTGCGAGGGCCGCAAGGAGGATCTGGTGGTTGACTGTGTCGAAGGCTGCAGATAGATCTAGGAGAATCATTCGGCTCAAATAAGGGACTAAACACGTTTCGCAATTATGCCACATCAATGTGGAACGCCCTACCCAAAGCTGTAAAGGAATGTGGATCACTACCCACTTTCAAAACCTCTCTCAAGGGACACCTACGGGAGACTGCAATTCAACACTGGCCCCTGTAAATATCCTTACCCAACCCCCTCCAATGTACAGTCATTTACCTAGTATGGTTTTGTCAATAGTCCAATGTACAATTTTGTTTGTTTGTACAGTGTCTCCGCCCCCCCCCCCTCAATGTACAGTTTTGCTTGTATATACAGTGTGCCCCCCCCCCCCAACCACCTCCAATGTAAATTACCCAGTATGGTTGTCAATATCCCAGTGTACCCAACCCCCCCCCCCACCCAACCTCCTCCAATGTACAGTTTCTACATCAAATGTATATACTCCCTTTTCCTGACTCCTTCTGTATCACAAACAGTACTGTATTTGCAAATCTGGTATGTCATAAATGTATAGATGTAGCAGTACTGACTATCTGTATGTCATGTATGTCATATATGTCCAGATGAATTGAAAATGGGGGACCCTGATGTAAACAAGACGAAAGTCTTTCTCTGGTCTGCATCCCCTTTACAATTGTGTGTATTGAGCTGTACTGTATTGTACCCATTCTGCAATCTGTTAATAAAGTTTTCAATCAATCAATCAATCAACCAGCTCAGCTACGATGAATTGGAAATGGGGGACCCTGGTGTAAACAAGACGAAAGTCTTTCTCTGGTCTGCATCCCCTTAACAATTGTATGTATTGAGCTGTACTGCACTGTACCCATTCTGCAATCTGTTAATAAAGTTTTCATTCATTCATTCATTCTCTAAACTAAACACAGTTCACGTCGATTATTATTGTTTCAAATCTCCGTCGTTAATAGATGACTCATGACTGCGCTTAAATAGTTAGTTTATAGAGATAACAAACCTGCATGTTGTCGGTGGAGAGAGAGAGGATCTGAAGCAGCACACTGCAGACACGGAAACAGAAGGAGCGCTCCCGTAGGGGTTCCGATGGAAAACAACAACGTTAAATGATATCTCAGAAAACAACACGTAGTTCTCCTAACGCTCAAGTAAAAGTACTTTCGGCGTCTAAATGAAAATAATGATTTGTATAATAAGGGTCTATATTAATGTTACGCGTTTAACTTCGGTAATGTTAATAAAAAAAAGAAGCAGGGAACACAATGTCGAGGGGACAATAATAAAGGTAGCGTCGACATCCGCTTGGAGTCTCCACATGTCCATATAAGGAGTGGGAGCGCAGCATTCCATTTGTGGAGCAACAGCTGTAGATACAGTGTGACCATGCTGTGCTGTCACTCTGTGTAAGAACACACACGCACCCACACACTCACACACACCTACACACGCACACACACGCGCACACACACACACACACACACACACACACACATGTCCCTCCAAACCTGTTTACTTTAGGACACATTCACGTTTTTATTTATTTATTGGAGAATTCCTCATTTCTGCTGAAAATGATTATCTTGGTTGAACTGTGAGGACATTTAAAAACAATAAGGCACAACATGCAATATATTACAAACACGAACAAACATGATGGATTATGAAAAGAAAACCAAGACCATAATAATAATAATAATAATAATAATAATAATAATAATAATAAATAATAATAATAATAATAATAATAATAATAATAATAATAATAATAATAATAATAATAATAATAATAATAATAATAATAATAATAATAATAATAATAATAATAATAATAAAATAATAATAATAATAATAGGTGAATAATAGATTATACAATATTAGAGATTGATTGATTGATTGAAAACTTTATTAACAGATTGCACAATGGGTACAATAATACAGTACAGCTCAATACACACAATTGTAAAGGGGATGCAGACCTTAAAGACTTTCGTCTTGTTTACATCAGGGTCGCCCATTTTCAATTCATCATAACATTTATGACATACATGACATACAGATAGACAGTACTGCTACATCTATACATTTATGACATACAAGGTATACAAATATACAGAGACAGAGTTTCTAAAAGAGAGTATATACATTTGAGGGGGAATCAACTGTACATTGGAGGGGGTTGGGTGGGAGAACATCAGATTATGTTAATGATCCTTAATAAACTTGTTTATTGCTAAGGCAAACTGAGGTGATAACCCAACGCACCGTTTTTTTTATATAGAACTCTGCCTGGATGATGATCAACATCAACACCATCATACAGTATATGATAATATACTATACTATATCATTATCAAAAATAATGATATTTCATAGGTTGATTGATCATCAGCAGCGACCTGCTGTTATACTTTTACTACGTCACGTGGCTCTGATGAAATCAAGTCTATAAATTGAAGTCAAAGTCAAGTCATCAAACTAACAAACAAACACAACTAAGCAATCATTTGTATGATTGCTATCCTGTGATTACAGTAGCATGAGAATGACCAATCACAATGGGCCCTCTCGCATGGACACCGGAACAAAGGGAAGGAATTAACCCTTTCACTACCACACTACAGAAGGTTAACCCTTTCACTGCCACACTACAGAAGGTTGTTAACCCTTTCACTGCCACACTACAGAAGGTTAACCCTTTCTCTGCGACAATACACAGAATGTTAACCCTTTCACTGCCACACGACAGCAGGTTAACCCTTTCACTGCCACACTACAGAAGGTTAACCCTTTACTATCACACTACCGACAGTTATGATGAATTGAAAATGGGGGACCCTGATGTAAACAAGACGAAAGTCTTTCTCTGGTCTGCATCCCCTTAACAATTGTGTGTATTGAGCTGTACTGTATTGTACCCATTCTGCAATTTGTTAATACAATTTTCAATCAATCAATCAATCAAACCTTCTGTAGTGTGGCAGGGAAACAGGGTTAAGACTGGAACTAAGGGAAGGGGTTATGGCTGGAACTAAGGGAAGGAATTAAGACTGGAACTAAGGGAAGGAATTAAGGCTGGAACTAAGGGAAGAAATGAAGGCTGGAACTAAGGGAAGGAATTAAGGCTGGAACTAAGGGAAGGAATGGAGACTGGAACTAATGGAAGGAATTAAGGCTGGAACTAAGGGGAGGAGAGAAGGCTGGAACTAAGGGAAGGAATTAAGGCTGGAACTAAGGGAAGGAGAGAAGGCTGGAAGAACTAAGGGAAGGAGAGAAGGCTGGAACTAAGGGAAGGAATTAAGGCTGGAACTAAGGGAAGGAGAGAAGGCTGGAAGAACTAAGGGAAGGAGAGAAGGCTGGAACTAAGGGAAGGAGAGAAGGCTGGAAGAACTAAGGGAAGGAGAGAAGGCTGGAACTAAGGGAAGGAGAGAAGGCTGGAAGAACTAAGGGAAGGAATCAAGGCTGGAACTAAGGGAAGGAGAGAAGGCTGGAAGAACTAAGGGAACGAATCAAGGCTGGAACTAAGGGAAGGAGAGAAGGCTGGAAGAACTAAGGGAAGGAGAGAAGGCTGGAGGGTGAAATGCGGAAGCGAGTGCTGCGCTGCGGGCTGGTTGCTGGTTGCTGGTTGTTGGACTGTAGCTCACATTTGCAATCGGGACGAGAGAGAGTGAAAGAAACAGAGAAAACACGCAGAGAAAGGGCTGATGTCGCGCGGAGCGCCTGCTGTCATGGATGGTTCGGAATCTCGTATCATGAATTCCATGCATTGTGTTTGTTTTTAGAGCTGACAAGATCAGTCCCGACACTTCACAAGAGTGACAACAACAACGGAACAGAGTGGCGGCTTGTTGTACTTTCTCCTCCTCCTCCTCCTCCTCCTCCTCCTCCTCTCACAATCCCCGTGGATCTCTCTCGGTTTGGAAGTATGTGGCTGAATCCGGAGGAGGTTTTGCTCAAAAACGCACTGAAGCTGTGGATGACTGAGAAGTCCAACGAT
Source organism: Notolepis coatsorum (assembly GCF_963971535.1). Taxonomy (NCBI): domain Eukaryota; kingdom Metazoa; phylum Chordata; class Actinopteri; order Aulopiformes; family Paralepididae; genus Notolepis; species Notolepis coatsorum. The sequence goes on from NC_140169.1 coordinate 7,621,635, forward strand.
TTCTTTCTGCTGCAGCGGAGGAGGGGACATGGAGAGTCCGCCGGGAAGATCTCAGGTAATAATATCATATAACGCCCCCCCCCACCCGTTCCGAACCAGTTCCATCGTCAGGGCAGGGCACCCACCCACCCTGCCTGGCCATATGGCTCTTATAATAATAATAATAACCCATATCAATGTAATGTAACTCACTCACTTCTCTCAGGACATCACTGAGTCAGGACTCACTTCTGTCCTAGTAACTACATTACAATCACAGTCTGCATGGATAACAAAACATGTACACACAATTTAAAGTTGTACAAATATTGACTTGTTGCTTGTCAGACATAATGTACTACGAGTTGGAACAAGTTGTACCTTGTAGTGATTGTTAATTGTACATAATTCACCCACGGAACTATTGTTAGGAACAAGAGTTCCGCCCGAACATTATATGAGGTGGCACTTCCTGCCACCACACACGAGTCGACCGCAAGCAACGTAGGAGTAGCATGTTGTGTTTGTGTACTAAATAAAAGCTGTTCGCTCCACCTCGAGCTACCGTCTCCGACTCATCTCTCGGCACTACACTGGTGACCCCGACATTGGTCTCGCTGAAGTATCAGGGACCGAACCGAACATGGCAAACGATGCCGTTATTATTCGATTGCCGGAGTTTTGGGAGCATTCTGCGGCGGCGTGGTTCGCTCAAACAGAGGCGCAGTTCGCCCTACGAGGGGTTGACGACGACGGCGCGAGATATTACCACGTCGTCTCGAGCCTCGGGAGCACTACAGCGGCGAGGACGGTAGGCTTCATAACAGCTCCGCCTGCCCGGTATAAATATGAGGCGTTTAAGACGCACCTGCTCAGAATATTCGAGTTGTCACAGTCAGAGCGGACCCGACGCTTGCTGGCTATACGAGGCTTGGGGGACAGCAAACCTTCAGAGCACATGGAGATGATGTTAAACCTGCTGGGTGCGGAACGGCCTGATTTCCTGTTTATCGAACTGTTTCTCAGGCACATGCCGCCACACGTGCAGACGGCACTTGCCAATTCAGCGACTACTGATCCCCGTGCTTTAGCAGAAGAGGCAGACCGCTTCTACCTGGCCACTCGACACTTTGCCCCAGGGCTAATAGCCTCGACTCGCGGTTACACGCCGCAGGGGGGAGGGGCGAGGAAGAACAGGAGCAGCGCTGCCGCAGGCCTGTGTTATTACCACACACGTTTCGGCGCGAGGGCGACAAGATGCCGTTCCCCTTGCACTTTCGTCATGACGCATAAACGCAGACACCTGCGCCCAGTAGCAGCGGTGAGCGCAGGTATGTCGAACCGGCTGCTTTTCATTAGAGACACACTCTCCGGTTGCAAGTTACTCTGCGACACCGGAGCTCAGAGGAGCGTCCTGCCAGCTACGAAAGAGGACACCGCCGGCGATGATAGAGGTCCACGCCTGACGACCGCCAACGATACCCCTATTCGCACCTACGGTACAAGGACCGTGGAACTGTGTTTTGGGGGCCAGCGGTTCACGTGGGACTGCATCACGGCCGACATTTCGTTCCCACTACTCGGGGCAGATTTCCTGGGTGCACACGGTCTCCTCGTGGACATTAGACATGGCCGCCTGATAAACGCACAGACACGGGCTTCGTTGGCATGTGTCCGCGATGAGGCGACATACGGCGGCCTTCTTACAGCTTTCACCGACCACGAACCCCTCACGTTTTCTGAGTCAAAGGTAGCGGAGCCATGGTCGGCACGACAACAGCTCACGTACGATTCCGAGTGCGCCGCGAGACACGTCGCCGAGAAGCCCAACGTCGTCATCGGAGCTGTACAGCCGGACCTCGACTACGTCAACAGGGGCTCGGGACAGGCCTCCGACCACGACATCCAGGCCCTCAGGACTGCAGATTCCAGTCTACGCCTGGAGGACGTCGCGATTGGTCACTCGGGTCCGACGCTGCTGAATGACCTATCCACCGGACACCCTAGCCCACAGGCCCCTGAGGACTGGCGAAGGCTCGCCTTTGAGGTGGGGTACAACCACCACAAGATTGAACCCGCCCACGTAGACATTTCCCAGCCCTTAGAGCTGGCCCTCTCCCCCCGCCGAGGCCGTCCGCCGCTACCCCGGGACCCGCCAACGACGGAGCCGCCGTTGGCCTCGTCGACGTCTGTGCCCCCGGGTGTCGGGGAGGACACGGGCGCTTGCGCCGCCCCTACCTCCCCGCCCCTGGCTTTCCGCACTCACCGTGGCCGGTTCATGCCCCCGGGCGCCGTGGAGGGCGCAAGCGCTTGCACCGCGCCCCCGGTTGTCCGCTCACGCCGCGGCCGGGTGGTTGTCTCTCCCCGCCGTGGAGATTTTGACCATGGGTGAATTCTGGGGGGGCTTGTGTAGTGATTGTTAATTGTACATAATTCACCCACGGAACTATTGTTAGGAACAAGAGTTCCGCCCGAACATTATATGAGGTGGCACTTCCTGCCACCACACACGAGTCGACCGCAAGCAACGTAGGAGTAGCATGTTGTGTTTGTGTACTAAATAAATGCTGTTCGCTCCACCTCGAGCTACCGTCTCCGACTCTCATCTCTCGGCACTACAACCTACTGTATACACACTCACTCACTCACTCACTCACTCACTCACTCACTCACTCACTCACTCACTCACTCACTCACTCACTTCACTGTATGCCCTGGTATGTATGTGATAAATACACTCTTGAATCTTGAAACACACACACACACATGCACACACGCACACACACACAGACACACAGACACAGACACACACACACACACCACCTACACACACACACACACACACACACACACACACACACACACACACACACACACACACACACCTACACACACACACACCTACCTGGGTTCCATCCTAGAGGCAAATCTTTCCTGTGACAAAATGGCATCCAATGTAATAAAAAAAGTCAACCAACGAACTCGTTTCTTGTACCGGATCTCCTCACTGGTAAACAAGAATACCCTGAAGACTCTAGCAGGAGCACTCATTCAAGGGTACTACGACTATGCTTGCACCTCATGGTACCAAAGCACCTCAAAGGCGCTAAAAACAAAATTACAAACATCTCAGAACAAACTGGTCAGACTACTGCTTGACCTTACTCCTAGAACCCACCTCACCCCTGCCCACTTTGACAACCTAGGATGGCTTAGAGTAGACGACAGAGTACAGCAACTTGCAATGGGCCTGGTCTACAAGATACACTACACGACCAAGGTACCCATGTACATGACTAAATACTTCCCAAAGGTCAGTGAATACCACGATCACAACACCAGAGGGAGCTCCACAAATCATGTTAAACCCAGATTCGGCTCAAACAAGGGACTAAACACGTTTCGCAATTATGCCACATCAATGTGGAACGCCCTACCCAAAGCTGTAAAGGAATGTGAATCACTACCCACTTTCAGAAACACTCTCAAAAAACACCTAAGGGAGACTGCAACTCGAAACTGGCCCCTGTAAATGTCCGAACACAACCCCCTCCAATGTACAGTAAATTACCAAGTATGGTCTTGTCAATAATCCAATGTACAGTGTTGTTTGTACAGTTGTTCAGTGTCCCCCACCCACCCCTCCTACCCAACCCCCCCCCCCCCCCACTCCTACCCAACCCCCCCCCCACTCCTACCCAACCCCCCCCCCCCCCACTCCTACCCAACCCCCCCCCCACTCCTACCCAACCCCCCCCCCACCCAACCACCTCCAATGTACAGCCCCCACCCACCCCTCCTACCCAACCCCCCCGCCCCCCCACACTCCTACCCCCCCCCCCCCACCTCCAATGTACAGTCCCCCCCCACCCCCACCTACCCAATCCAATGTACAGTTTCTACGCCTAATGTATATACTCTTTTCTTTCTGGACTCTTTTTGTATCACAAACAGTACTGTAATTGCAAATCTGGTATGTCATAAATGTAGAGATGTAGCAGTACTGTCTATCTGTATGTCATGTATGTCATATATGTTACGATGAATTGAAAATGGGGGACCCTGATGTAAACAAGACGAAAGTCTTTCTCTGGTCTGCATCCCCTTAACAATTGTATGTATTGAGCTGTACTGTACTGTACCCATTCTGCAATCTGTTAATAAAGTTTTTATTCATTCATTCACTCACACACACACACACACACACACACACACACACACACACACCTACACACAATGATCAACATCTGTTTATATGGACTTCGTTCCATCTGTAATGTTAGTATATCAGTATATTGGACATGACTGGACTGTTATATAGTTGATTGTCTATTGTCTGGACATATATAGACCATCCCTCTGGTCCTGTTTTTGCTCTCGTCTTCATTTGGAACTTCCCCACACGTCTTGTCCACAGTCTCTCATAAAACAGAATAGAGGGAACTTCCTGCCCGCAGAGTTGCATTGTGTCTGTGTTTGTCACCATGGTTTCCCACAGTAGGGGTGGAAGGTCAACTTTTACTAGTAGTTTGACTTTAACTCCAGCCCAGGGCCTATATAGTGGAATGGCCTTCACTTTGAGTGTCGCTGTGGTGAAATCTCGTTGTGGCCCAAAATTAATTAGCGGTATGTAAGTAAGTAAGTAAGTAAGTAAGTATTTATAAAGCACCTTTCATACATGTCATGTAGCTCAAAGTGCTGTACACAATTATAGGCATATATAACGATAAAAGCAATAAAGTCATAGTGATCAGTTAAGATCAATGTTAAAAAAAAATAATAATAATAATAATAATAATAGTAACGTAAAAATGAAAATAACGTAAAAACAGTCATTTGCTTACCAGTTTGGGAGAACAGGTCCGCACAAACATTTCCGCTCAGTGGCAACCGGAAATGCACTAAACCAATGCACTTGTATGGTAGGTAGCAATGTTTAGGTCTTATAATGCTAGTGTAGTTACGTTTTTATCAGTGGTCATAGTTGGGTCCATAGTGCTTTACCAAGTCCCACGGATCCATCAGTGGCCGTGTATTGTGTGCGTATGTACCCGTTCGCTCATGTGGTCAGTGGCCAGAGTTGGGTCCACAGGACTTATCCAAGTCCCATGGACCCATCAGTGGCCGCGTCTTGTGGTAGAAAGAAAGAAAAAGAAAAACGCATAAAGAAAACAGTCTAAAGTTTGAAAGTTTGGGAGGTCCGCAAAAACACGCCTTCAGCTCAGAAGCTGAGGTGTGTCAAAAACTTTTGAAAAACTGGAGGCGTGTCTCCTATTATACCCATCCTTCATCTAAGAAGTTTGAAAGTTTGGGAGGTCCGCAGAAACACGCCTTCAGCTCAGAAGCTGAGGCGTGTCAAAAACTTTTGAAAAACTGGAGGCGTGTCTCCTATTGTACCCATTCCTTCATCTAAAAAGTTTGAAAGTTTGGGAGGTCCGCAAAAACACGCCTTCAGCTCAGAAGCTGAGGTGTGTCAAAAACGCTTGAAAAACTGGAGGCGTGTCTCCTATTGTACCCATTCCTTCATCTAAAAAGTTTGAAAGTTTGGGAGGTCCGCAAAAACACTCCTTCAGCTCAGAAGCTGAGGCGTGTCAAAAACTTTTGAAAAACTGGAGGCGTGTCTCCTATGTACCCGTTCCTTCATCTAAAAAGTTGGGTCCACAAGGCTTATCCTAGCCTCATGGATCCATCAGGTTTTTCCAAGCCATAACTATTTGTAAGCTAGACTGTATAGGTACGTTTTTAATTTTCCTTTAAAAATGTGTATAGAGCTGGCGTTTCTGATGTGTGTTGGTAGTGTGTTCCATAGTTTTGGGGCATAGTTGGCAAATGCCATACTTCCTATCCTTTTTTGGTTTCTGGGCGTGTCTAGTAAACCTGTAGTGGATGACCGTAGCGTTCTTGAGGGCAGATAACTAACTAGGGAATTTGCTATGTATTTTGGGCCTTGCTCATTAAGAGCTTTATATGTTAGGAAAAGGACCTTAAAATCAATTCTATGAGTTATTGGAAGCCAGTGCAGAGTGGCCAGGACTGGAGTGATATGTTCTCTTCTCCTTGTATGAGTTAGTAATCGAGCTGCAGAGTTTTGGATAAGCTGAAGCTTCCCAATGGTTGCTTTGGGAAGACCAGTGAACAGTGCATTACAATAGTCAAGCCGACTTGATACAAAAGCATGAATAAGTTTCTCTGCATCCTTTTTATTTACGAAAGGTCTTACTTTCGCTATGTTTCTTAGGTGGAAGAATGACGTTTTCATGGCCTTATTTATATGAGACTTAAAGGTCAGGTCTGAGTCCAAGATGACACCTAGGCTTGTAACCTCAGTCTTTACATAGGATGACAGACTCCCCAGGTTTTTACAAAGCACTTCCCTTTTCGCTTTTGGGCCGATCAATAGGATTTCGGTCTTGCTTTCGTTTAATTTTAGGAAGTTATTGTTCATCCACTTGTTTATTGCTAACAGACTATTTGTAATGGACTGTATGGCTGTAGTGTTATTTGGTTCTGCGGAGATATATAGTTGTGTATCATCAGCATAACTATGGAAGCATACATTGTGGTCTCGAATGATGTCCCCGAGGGGCAGCATATATAGTGAGAAGAGTAATGGACCAAGGCAGCTTCCTTGTGCGACTCCAAAATTGCTGTTATGTTCCTCGGATACATTGTCTCCAAGCTTAACATAGAACCTTCTTCCCTTAATGTATGTTATGAGCCAATTTAGTACATGATCGGAAAAGCCAACCAGTCTTTCTAGACGACTGATCAAGATATTATGGTCAATCGTATCGAACGCTGCACTAAGGTCCAATAGGACAAGAATTGAGACTTTGCCAGCATCGGAGTTTAGCCTGAGGTCGCTAACTATTTTGGTAAGGGCAGTTTCAGTGCTGTGATTTGTTCTGAAACCTGATTGTAGTTCATCCATGATGTTATTATCTTTGAGAAAGGAGTTTATTTGTACTGAGACTATCTTTTCTAATATCTTGCTGATAAATGGAAGGTTCGATATTGGCCTATAGCTTTTTAGTTCGTTTACATCTAAGTTTGTTTTCTTTAGTAGTGGTTTTACTACAGCTGTTTTAAATGCATCTGGAAAAGTGCCTGTTTGAAGAGACATATTTATGATTTCAAGGACATGATTTGAGACACTATCAAACACCCGCTTGAGAAATGCTGTTGGTATAGGATCGAGGCAGGAGGTGGCGGAATTACACTCAGAGACAATCTTACAGAGGTCAGGTAATGTAATACATGTGAATTCCCCCATAGTTATCTCAGGTGGGGTTTCACTCATAGCCAGATCCATATCAGCGGTAATGCTTGCTCTAATCAATGATATTTTTTCATTAAAGAAAACTGCGAACTCTTCACATTTTGTGGCTGATTGCTGTGGTATATGGGGGGGTGGTATGTTAATCAGCCGGTCAATGGTGGAAAAGAGTACCCTCGAGTTACCCATATTTTCTGAGATCATTTTGGAAAAATATTCCTTTCTCGCAAGTTGTATTGCCTTATTGTATGCGCCCATGGCGTCTTTGTATAAATTAAAGTGAGTTTGAGTTTCCTCCATTTTCGCTCGGCTATCCTACATTTTCTCTTGTTATCTTTAACATTGGTTTTATTTAGCCATGGAGAGATTCTATCAGTTTTTACCTTTTTAACCTTTAGAGGGGCAACAGTATCTAACACGGTTGACAAGGTGTTGTGGAAGTTTTGCACTTGCTGATTTAAGGAGGATTTACTGCATTGGTCGTATGATTTCATCATACTAGAGAATTTTGCTTCAGCTCTAGCGTCCAGAAGCCTTCTGTGAACTAGGAATTCGCTTCTGGTCTTATGTAATATTAGGCTTGTACCATAGAACACACAATAATGGTCAGAAATTGGAATTTGTTTTACTGATATATTCTCAATGTTTAGCCCTGTTGTTATTAGTAGGTCCAGAGTGTTGCCATGTTGGTGGGTGGCCTCGTGAACATGTTGCATCAGTCCAAAACTGTCCAGTAGGTTCAGAAACTCACAACCCCTGGGGTCATCCTTTTTGTTGATATGAATATTTAGATCTCCATTAAGAATGATTCTATCATACCTGGTAATGCAGATCGATATGAGTTCTGAAAATTCCTGTATGAAGAGTGGCGAGTACCTTGGTGGTCGATACAATGTCACACATATTACTGGCATTTCTGTTTTCAATACAATAGCAAGGTATTCAAATGATAAAAATGTTCCCAGGTCAATATCATTGCACACAAATTGAGTGGAGATGATTGCTGCTATTCCTCCTCCCCTCCCACTCTGTCTGTTTGATTGATAGAATTTAAAATTGGAAGGGCAGGTCTCAATCAGTGTTGCTACACCAGTGATATTGTCTAACCATGTCTCTACTAAAAACATACAATGTACACCATGTTTTACTATGAGTTCATTTATCAGAAATGATTTTTGTTTCAGCGCTCTAACGTTGAACAGTGCTAGTTTTAGCTGTACGGGTTCTGTAGTGGGGTGTGAGATAGTCTGTGGTTGAACACTGATATTGATAAGGTTAGATTTACATATGGGACGTGATAATGAGTAATTGATTAGTCTTTTGGTGATCAGAATCGGGATGACACTCAACGTGTTTTTTTGTAGTTTAGGCTGCTTCTGTATATAGTCTACAGAGCTAGATATGGTTGGTTGTCAGGCCAGTGATGCTATACTTTGTATGACGTTATGTATTAGCACATTTACCCCTGATATGTTTGGATGGATGCCATCGGGTCTGTAATGGTCTTTCCTGGACCAGAGCAGATCAAAGTTATTTATATAGCAAAGTCCTATAGTAGTACAGTGGGTCTGTAGCCATTTGTGCAACCAGAACAGACGGCTAAATCGCTCAGATCCACGACCCATGGATGGAATGGGGCCAGACACAATGCATATTTTACCCAGGCTTTCAATAGTGAGTATTAGTGATTCAAAGTCAGATTGGAGTTTAACGGATTGTCTAGCCATTACGTCATTTGCTCCGATATGAATAATAACGGTGTGGGCGGACGGATATCTCTCGATGATTTCGGGAGTACACTCCAGTAAGTCAGTAACTTTTAAACCGGAAAAACAATACGTAATGCCGTGTGGTATTTGCAAAAACCTGGTGATGGAATCTCCGATGAGTAGGATCTCTGGCTGTTCCTGGATGCATTCCCCGTCGTAGATGGCCAGGTTTCTATGGTGAAAAGCCGCAGGAGTAGCGTCTGCATTGCTGGCGGAGTTAGACGTTTGGTCGGGCAGCAGCGCCGTGAGGAGGGGCTCATTCACAGCGGCATTTCCATCGATGACACTCGCCGTTTGAATGATCATCCTGGTATGTGCTGCAGAGCACCGCAGACGAGGGCGTTTAAACTTTGGGGAGTCGGACCCATCGCGTGAGTCTGGGGAGCTTGGCGATGCGAGAGCAAACAGGGCAGAGCGCTTTCTGCTCCGGGGCGCAGATATACTTCCATGGTTGAGTTGTGAGCTGGAGAGGGCCGTCGTCCTGGTAGCTTCGCTTGGAGCCTGGCTAGTAGCTAGGCTAGTAGCTATCCTCGGATAGTCTTTGAGCAAAGCTACACTACTAGCAGCAGGAGACGGAAACGAAGGAGAGCCAAGGATGCTGGAATCACTACAAAGAGGATTGAATCGGTTTGATAGTTGAGGTGAATCAACGGGATCATAGAGAGGAAGGGAGAGCTTCCGTCGGCCCCTCACCACTGTCGCCCAGGAGGGACTGCTGGTGCAGCCTGCGTCCGCTTGTTCCATGCTAGCCAGCTTGGACATTAGCTCCGTTTGACGCTTGATAAGATCCACTACTAGTATCTCGATGTTCTTCAGTTCCGTTCGCATCTCTGCGACATCTGATGTTGGAGCCATTTCCTCGGGGGAGCTCAGCACTGTGAGTACTGTAGCGTGTAGCTGTAGCTATGGCAACAACAAGCGCCGATAGCTTTAGGTCACGTCCAGTAAGAAGTCACATAAAACCAATAAATCCAACAGTATAAACGATAAGAGCAAAAGTCACAGTGATCAGTTAAGATCACTGGTTAAAAGATGGTAAAAAGAAAGAAAACAGTCTAAAGTTTGAAAGTATGGGAGGTCCGCAAAAACACGTCCGTTCAGTAGTAAGTAACCGGAGTGTAGTGGATCCAACCAACTGTTATCTTATCTGCTATGTGTGTATACTATACTAGCCACTAACCAATAACTAACAATAATGAATAGAAAATCGAACTCAAGCAACTGTAGACTGTGAATAAGTTGTTCCCAAAGGTTTAGTATGGAGTAACACAAACATTTCAGAAATATTTCTGAGAAGGGTTGGGCAGGGAGACATCTGCAACCTAGCACATATATGATAACACCATCTCCCTTTCTACTTCCTGTCAAAACAGATCCTTTCTCCAGCAGTTACTTTCTCCAGTAGTTACTTTCTCCAGCAGTTACTTTCTCCAGCAGTTACTTTCTCCAGCTGTTACTTTCTCCAGCAGTTACTTTCTCCAGCAGTTACTTTCTCCAGCAGTTACTTTCTCCAGCCGTTACTTTCTCCAGCCGTTACTTTCTCCAGTAGTTACTTTCTCCAGTAGTTACTTTCTCCAGCCGTTACTTTCTCCAGCCGTTACTTTCTTTCTCCAGCCGTTACTTTCTCCAGCAGTTACTTTCTTCAGTAGTTACTTTCTCCAGCCGTTACTTTCTCCAGCAGTTACTTTCTCCAGCAGTTACTTTCTCCAGCCGTTACTTTCTCCAGCCGTTACTTTCTCCAGCAGTTACTTTCTCCAGTAGTTACTTTCTCCAGCCGTTACTTTCTCCAGCCGTTACTTTCTCCAGCCGTTACTTTCTCCAGCAGTTACTTTCTCCAGCCGTTACTTTCTCCAGCCGTTACTTTCTCCAGTAGTTACTTTCTCCAGCCGTTACTTTCTCCAGCAGTTACTTTTTCCAGCAGTTACTTTCTCCAGTAGTTACTTTATCCAACAGTTACTTTCTTCAGTAGTTACTTTCTCCAGTAGTTACTTTCTCCAGTAGTTACTTTCTTCAGCAGTTACTTTCTCCAACAGTTACTTTCTTCAGTAGTTACTTTCTCCAGTAGTTACTTTCTCCAGTAGTTACTTTCTTCAGCAGTTACTTTCTCCAGCCGTTACTTTCTCCAGCAGTTACTTTCTCTTTTTTTGTATCTACTTTTTCTCCTCTTTTTCAATTTTTCTCCCATCCCAATTCCATTGTGCCAATTCTTCCCTCCCCTGTCTTGAACGTTGCTCGCATATGCCCCCCACTGGCCGGTTGTAGGGAGGATAGAAGCCTTGCATCACGTGTCCCCTCCGGTACACGAGGAGGCAGCCTGTCACATCTTTTCACCTGCCAGCGCGGCAGGGCTCCAGACTAACTTTTTTCACCACCGTCCCAGAACCGTCCCGAAATACAATTTTAACCGTCCCAAAGTGAATGTAACCGTCCCAAAAATCAAATGTAGTTTCTTTACTTTGGTTTTGTTGTCTATAGTTGTTATTGCCATAAGAAACACCTTTCAGAGAAGGGGAGAATAAATTGATTTAGTCAAAAGGCTCCCATGGTGGAAAGATTTCACAAGAATAATTATGATTAAAAATAAATATAAAAAAAAGTGTTTAACAAGGTGCTAGTATAGGGATATTTGGTCACGGTGCTGTTATAGTCAACCAATTGGAGCCATGTTGATTATTCCTTCCATAGGAAAATATATTTAAATGTATTTTATTTCATTTTATTTTTTTTTGTTATTACAAATGTGTGTTTATGGTTGAAAATGTTAGAGATAAATAAAGATCAAATCAAGTTTAGCTTTAAACTACATAATGTCATTGCGTTCAGAGATTCCACCTTTGATAACTAAAGTAATGACACTTGACTAGTAATGAAACTGTGTAACGGTACACAAAATCCACGGTTCGGTACATACCTCGGTTTTGAAGTCACGGTTCGGTATTTTTCCGGTACAGTGGGGGGGGGGGGGGGGGGGGGGGGGGGGGGGGGGGGGGGGGGGCGATACCAGTGCATACATTAATTTTTTTTTTTAAATTTTAATTAAATTATCTAAATTATACTTTTTTTTTAATACAGCTACTGTTTTATATATACTGTTTTTTAGTAATAACTAGAAAGTAATGGTATTTATTCAACAACAGGTGATTGATTATGATACTAATACAAATCTATACACTGAGTATGGGGCTGCAGCACTGCAGATAACCAACAAAGGGGTTATAGCATGCGGGTTAAGTGATCATTATATGATATTCTGTACCCGCAAAAAGCTAAAACTAAAGGCTGGCTGTCACAAAACAGTCACATCTAGAGACCTCAAAACCTACTCTAGCGAGGCCTTTAACCTTGAACTGGAGAGTCTGGACTGGTCAGATGAACTCAATGGTACACTGGTTGAAGAAACTTGGCTTGGCTTCAAAACCAAATTTTCATCAATACTAAACAACATGGCCCCCCTAAGAACCACCAGGGTAAAAAATCGCGCTGAGCCATGGATGCACACTGAAATACTGACCGCTATGAAAGCCAGAGACAAAAAATGCTCTGAGTTTCGTAAAAGTCAGTCAAAGCTTACCAAAAGCACGAGCAGTGAACTCCAAGACCACGTGACTGAACTCAAACTAGAAAGAAACAGACTAAGAAATGACGTAAACTCCATGATCAAAACTGCTAAAAAAAATTTCATCAATGACAAAACCGAGGAAAACAAAAATAAACCACGTGAACTTTGGAAATTACTCAACAATCAACTAGGCTGCAGTAAAAAACTCAAAACCAGGTTCTCAAACATAAACATAAAGACGGACAATACGCTCATCACAGACAAGCTGGATGTAGCCAATTACTTAAACACTTTCTTCACAAACATAGCCACAACACTGGTAAACAAACTACCCTCCCACTCAGGGCAGTATGGGGTAGAACACATAGTAGCATACTACAAGAACCTAGGCGTCCACAAAGACGACTTCAAACTGGAAATAGTAACTACAGATGAGGTACTCAAAAAACTGAGCGCCCTCCAACCAAACAAGGCCACTGGCCATGACAACATCCCCTCCAAATTCCTCAGAGACTCAGCAGCAGCCATCACCCCAGTCATCACACACATAATAAACCTCTCCATAAAACAGGGACACGTCCCCAAGGACTTCAAAATTGCGAGAGTAACACCCCTGCACAAAAAGGGCAGCAAATTAGACCCGGGTAACTACCGCCCTGTTTCTATCCTTACATCCATCTCGAAAGTCATGGAAAAAATAGTATACGAACAGATCGAAAAGTACCTCGCGGAAAAAAATCTAATCTACGAATTCCAATCTGGCTTCAGAACATCCCACTCCACTGACACATGCCTTCTCTACTTGAACGACCACATCAAACAAGAGGTGGACGCGGGCAAATACTGCGGCATGGTCATGCTGGACCTACAAAAGGCCTTCGACACTGTCAATCACACCATTCTGATTGACAAGCTAAAAGCAATTGGTTTTGATAGTTTATCAGTGAGCTGGATACAATCCTACCTGGAGGGGAGGGAACAGATGGTGGAAGTAAACGGTACACTATCCCCCCCCCCCTCACAGTGAGCTGTGGTGTTCCACAAGGAAGCATACTAGGACCGCTACTATTCCTAATTTATGCAAATGACATGTCGTCAGCTTGTGACTGCAACTTGTTCCTGTTTGCGGACGACTCAGCCCTGCTGGTCTCTGACAAGAACAAGTTACAGGTTGAAAAAGCCCTCAGCTCGGAACTAGGCAAAATCTGCATATGGCTCGCCGACAACAAACTATCATTACACATGGGCAAAACAGAGTCCATTCTCTTCGGTTCAAATAACAAACTCAGCAAGACCGACGGCTTCTCGGTTACAGTGGGTGACAATATTATCACAAGGAAAGATGAAATTACCTACCTGGGTTCCATCCTAGAGGCTAATCTTTCCTGTGACAAAATGGCATCCAATGTAATAAAAAAAGTCAACCAACGAACGCGATTCTTGTACCGGATCTCCTCTCTGGTAAACAAGAATACCCTGAAGACTCTAGCAGGAGCACTCATTCAAGGGTACTACGACTATGCTTGCACCTCATGGTACCAAAGCACCTCAAAGGCACTAAAAAACAAATTACAAACATCTCAAAACAAGCTAGTCAGACTACTACTTGACCTGACTCCTAGAACCCACCTCACCCCTGCCCACTTTGACAACCTAGGATGGCTTAGAGTAGACGACAGAGTACAGCAACTTGCAATGGGCCTGGTCTACAAGATACACTACGCGACCAAGGTACCCATGTACATGTCAAAATACTTCCCAAAGGTCAGTGAATACCACGATCACAACACCAGAGGTGAGGGAGCTCCACAAATCATGTAAAACCCAGATTCGGCTCAAACAAGGGACTAAACACGTTTCGCAATTATGCCACATCAATGTGGAACGCCCTGCCTAAAGCTGTAAAGGAATGTGAATCACTACCCACCTTCAAAAACACTCTCAAAAAACACCTACGTGAGACTGCAATTCGAAACTGGCCCCTACAAATGTCCTAACCTAGTTGTACAGTAAATGACCAAGTAAGGCTTTGTCAATATTCCAATGTACAGTGTAAAATGTGTGTGTGTCCCCTTCCCAACCCCCCCCCCCCCCACCTCCAATGTACAGCCCTCACCCAACCCACCCAACCCCACCCCACCCAACCAACCTCCTCCAATGTACAGTTTCTATGCCAAATGTATATACACTCCTTTTCTGGACACTTCTGTATCACAAACAGTACTGTATTTGCAAATCTGATATGTCATAAATGTATAGATGTAGCAGTACTGTCTATCTGTATGTCATGTATGTCATATATGTTATGATGAATTGAAAATGGGGGACCCTGATGTAAACAAGACGAAAGTCTTTCTCTGGTCTGCATCCCCTTAACAATTGTATGTATTGAGCTGTACTGTACTGTACCCATTCTGCAATCTGTTAATAAAGTTTTCAATCAATCAATCAATCAAGATATACCCTACTCCAACGATCCACACGGACATTACACGGTGTTGCACTCGTTACCAAGTGGCTCTGCAGATATACCCTACTGCCTACTCAGCTACAAGGCTCCGTTGGAGAGGATCTGTTGTGATTTTTGCACAATAAATATTCAACATTCTCTTTTGAGACTCCGCCTCAGACTCTTATCATTTGGCACTAAAAGCTAAACATTGTCACCGATATGGCTGTCCGCAACATGTCATTAATTGTGTACGCGAGGTGGTTCAGTGACGACGCTAACATGAGCTAGGTTAGCTAGCATGTAGCTGCAGATGGAAAGACTAACTTTACTGGTGAAAATGTGATTTACGTTGGAATACTCCTTTGCCAACTTGCTGTACTTTGCTTGCAGGTCTGCAGCCATTATTGCTGGATTATGAATAGTCCCAACTTTAGCCAAGGTAACGTTAAGCTAAAACTAGCTCTTCAGCTAATGCTAACACCAGCAATCGAACCCATCAGAGCTCCCCGTCACACTGCTCTGTCGGGAGGATGGCATTTAAGAAAGTATCTGCTGTTAAAATGACAAACAGCATTGACACTTTAATTCACGGTCGGTTAAACACACGTTTGTTTTATAATGCTCACAGCAGACCGCAGTGTTGTTGATAAATTACGTGGGGATTTAAGTTCCGCAAAAAAAGGTTCCGCACCGTTGCAATCGTACGGTGCACAGCGCGTACTGTACCGGAGGAGAGGTGGGTAGGAACTTGATGCTGGACGAGCGTATTGCTGCGTTGGGAGGCGGAGATAGTCATTGGATTTGGCAAATCACGCTACGTTTAGACTTCAGTGAACTTAGTCAGCACGAGACATTCACCATTTGACAGCAATATATGCGTGCACTGACAGTCGGCCAATTGACATTTCCTGTGAAAGAAAAATCCTCTCCGTCCCGGATGCGTCCCAGCAAAGATTTCTGTTCGTCCCAAATCAATATTTGATCGTCCCCGGGACGACGGGACATCGTTAGTCTCGAGCCCTGCAGCGCGGACTCTCATTGGCGAGGTGTAACGCGTGGGAGGCTCACACTACCCCCGCCACTTCCTGTCTCTGCTGTGCAGGCGTCCCCAACCGACCTGTAGGAGTCGCTGTCCACAACGTCCAGATTACCACCCATCGACTTCCACCCGCTAATTCTGCCAATTGAGTTAGTATGACGGCTGGCCCAAGCCGGAGGCAGCGCCGACAGCCGGAGTCGAACCCGGTGTCTCTTGCGTTGGTGACGAGCGCAATGTCCGCTGTGCCACCCAGCCGCCCCAGCCGTTACTTTCTCCAGCCGTTACTTTCTCCAGCCGTTACTTTCTCCAGACGTTACTTTCTCCAGACGTTACTTTCTCCAGCCGTTACTTTCTCCAGACGTTACTTTCTCCAGCAGTTACTTTCTCCAGACGTTACTTTCTCCAGCCGGTACTTTCTCCAGCCGTTACTTTCTCCAGTAGTTACTTTCTCCAGTAGTTACTTTCTCCAGCCGTTACTTTCTCCAGCCGTTACTTTCTCCAGCCGTTACTTTCTCCAGCCGTTACTTTCTCCAGCAGTTACTTTCTCCAGCAGTTACTTTCTCCAGTAGTTACTTTCTCCAGACGTTACTTTCTCCAGACGTTACTTTCTCCAGAATTTTTTCTTTTTTTTTCTTGGGGCTGGGCAATATGGATAAAATATATCACTATCTTTTCGTTTTCACGATATAATTTAGGCATTTAGTTTTCCAGTACAATTTACAATGTGATACGATCTTGTAATACAGTTGTCTTGGTGCTATTTAATTAAAAAAAAATTATAAATGTTTTTATTTTCCATTTTTCAACATAGAACAAGACATCACAATACAATAACATTAACACTTTGGGTGCCGGGAGCCGTCTTTAGACGTCTTTGCTGGCCATGCTAAAGTTGCCGGGGGACGCTGTACGTCGTCTTTATATCAATATTTCAAAAATCTGCGATCGGATTCATAATGTCCCTCCGCTGGCCTGAGATCCACCAGCAGGACCCACTGAGCTCTCTGGCGGTTCAGGAGCGCCATCTGGTGGCCGATCGGCGCAAGCGCTTAACAGGAAGCGCACTAGAGGTTTTGCTAGACGTCCGTATTGCTTCCGGCCACTCGGTACATGTCCCGTGACTCTAGCTCGTCACTCTACATAGCGATCGATTGCCAATAACTCGATAAACAACATGATTTGGACGTATATACCATTATACAAGCTGGAGATGGACCGGGTAATAATATATCCCATAATGATAAAATTTCTACTCGACGATGATCGCCCAACGGCGCGCGGAGACTGGGGTGAGTTTCAGCGTGTAACGTTACCGTCTTCGATAATAACTGATATTATCAACATTTGACCCACATTAGATGATTGGTATAACGCTGCCCACGGAATTATAAACGCCCCCTCGCCCATCCGGTCAACATCAGATGACGTGTAGTAACTTCTAGAAGTACGTCTAGTTGGAATTTTTTATATCGCGCTGATTGCCATCAAACTGTATTTCATCATCAATATAATGCATTTGGGGCTATATATCACGTTCTGGAGAAAGCTGCAGAAAGAGATGAAAACATACTTATACATTAGACCATACTTTACTATGAATATGTGAATGAAAAAGTTTAACGTTGCTACACAATGAACAATACATATAGGACTTTGAATGGGCCCTAATAATGGCAATGTAGCAATAGAATTTAAAAAGTTATAGCCCTGCAAAGAAGGGGACTTTCTCCATAGACAAATAGCGCTGGCAATCTATGGTATATCATTAATTTAACCTTAGGCAACCAAAGTGTTAACAATAATAATAATAGTAACAATAACAACAACAACGACAACAATAAGAACAGCACAAGACAGGCAAACAAGAAAGTAAAATAATACAAATTAAATTTTAAATAAATGTGGCTCTTATGTGTGTGCATTATCTATGTGTGCTATATATATGTGTGTTCTACCTACTAGGGATGGGTACCGAATTCGGTACTTTCGAGGTACCGAACCGAAACACGTCGGTACTACCGAGTATCGATTCAAGTGAGATACTGAATGGAATTTTTTTTTATTTTCTTTTTCTTTTTTTCTTTTTCTTTTCTTTTTTTATTTTCATGTCAACGTTCACACGCACAATATATGCTTACCTAGGATTTGACTTGATTCAACAACAAAGCAGTCGGAGCAATGGCAAGCCGAAAACGGTCGAAATTGTAGTTATTTGAAGTTTGGATTTTTTTCACGACTGAGTAAATTACATTTCTTGAGACTAAAGTACCGAAAAAAGGTACCGTTGGGTACCGGTATCGATTCACAGGTACCGGTTCAAATGTGAAAGGTACCCATCCCTAATGGGTTGAGGCGCCAACGCCTCGACAGCGCCCTCTCTTCACACAGGGAGTAGACCAGATATATAGGGGCGTGATCCGATAAAACAATACTACGATACTAGAAAGAGCTTAGAGGAAGGGATGAAGAAATAGTCTATTCTACTGTTGCTCTTGTGTGGGCCGCTAAAAAAGGTGAACTTCAGTTCGGATGGGCAAAGGGTTCTCCAGACATCTGAGAATCCGATGTCTTTGCATAGGGAGGTGAGCATCTTTGCTTGCCTAGAGGGGGGAGCCAAACTGGGTGGGAGTTTGTCAAGAGACCGTATAAGGACAGTTAAAGTCTCCGCCCACAAAAGCATTCTCAGAGGCCAGGCCATTCAATTCAGTAAATATTTTGGATAGAAAGTCAGGGGAGTAGCCTGGGGGACAGTATACATTCATAAATGTCATTTCTTTACCCTTAAGAACCCCTTTGATAATCACATAGTGACCGTGGCTATCTAAAGAGGATGTTATGAGTCTAAAGGGGAGATTTTTATTGATCAATATGGCCACTCTGAATGTAGAATAGTTTGTGGCGAAGACCTGTCCCACCCAACTCTTTTGGAGTTTAGCGGTGTCGTTGGGCCCCATATGGGTTTTCTGTAATAAAGCAATAGAAACATTCTCCTTCTTTAAAAAGGTCAGAATCGCCTTCCTCTTTGCCAATTTCTGAAGACCTCGAACATTCCAGGAGCAGAGCTTAAAGCTCTCAGAGTTAGCCATAGCCATAGAATATTGAGGGGTGTGTAGGCGGGGCAGACCTGGACAAGCCTGTGGGCATGCAGAATTCACTTATCTTAAACACTATGCACACGTACTTTGAGCCATACATAAAACAAATATTAATGACATTAAAAACATATAAAGGTGTGGGACCAGTGGGTCTTTCCCCAACATCACAGGGACTCACCAACATTTCCAGAGACTTCAAACCTACCATTCATAGAACCATCTCTCATTGGCTAACTGCCACATTCCCCTATATACAAAAGTGCCTCAAAGTGTAGAGTAAACAAGAAAATTCAAATTGAACCATAAGCCATTAGTAAGGTCAACAGCTGGAGCCCAGAACTATTGGTAAAAGGGGGGGGTTGTATCTTTCAGGCATGTTGCGATAGGACAGGCGTGCAGTACATCCACCAGGCCGGGAGGGGGCGATACTTTGTCCGTGTTATCTCCCATGATGCTGGTTTGACCCTGTACAATTAGGCCTCCACGCCAGAGGAGGGTGCTGTGCAGGGAGCCGTCTGCCACTCCAGCAAGCATGTTGTCAGCAGCAGATATTGACGGGAGCTATGCGGGTGGCTAGCTGTATGTAGCCGACAAGGCCCGGCTGGCGCAGTCACGATACCCCAGTTCATTCAATGTGCAAGCAACAGTAAACGCATCCCGGTGGCAATGAGCCAAAACACGGCTGGGCGCTGGTGTAGCGCGTAAAAGTTATAAGCGTGGTAGAAATATCCGAAACAGAATAAGTCCAGCTTCTTCCGAAACGGAACGTTAGCATTTAGCATCCTAGCCCGTGGCTATAGCCATGCAACAGTACAACAGTCATATACAGCTAAATTGTTCCCCCCTCCCCTTATGTCAGATAGCGAGAGAGAGAAAAAAAAAATATAAACTTCCAGGCGAAGCCTAACATCAAGTAATCATCCATAACTACATATGTGATAAAATATTAAATGCCACCCTGCTCTGTCTGATAGCCGTAGCAGGATGCTAACGGCCCAGAGTCATGCCACTACCGCATCTGGATCTGATGAGGCCGGTATCGAGTCCGCGTGGGTCCGCGCCCGGTTCTGGTGAAGCCGGTGTCGGGGTTTCTCTGGGCCGGGTCCCCAGGAAGTCCACGGCGTCCTTGGGCGACGGTAGATGTATCCTCGTGCCATCCTTGGCTTTGATGATGAGCTTCGCAGGGAACTGGAGCGACGGTTTAAATCCACGTTTGTACAGGGGGCGCATGACATCTCGGTAGTGTGATCACTGCTCGACCACCTCGGGGCAGTAGTCTTCGAAAATTGAAACTGGTTTCCCTTTGTATGTCAGATTCCCTCTCCTTTTGCGAGATAATAGCCTCCTTAATCTTGTAGTGATGTAAGCGGGCGATTACCGCCCTAGGCCTGGAGCCGGGCGCTGGTTTGGGTGTTAGCGTCCTGTGGCATCGGTCGAGCTCCGGTGGTGTAGCGAGGACGTCTTTCCCCATGATTTCCACCAGGATTTCTGCGAAAAAGACACTGGGACGGTTGCTGTGCAGGGACTCATCTAGGCCCAGGATGCGTATGTTAGAACGCCGGCTGCGCGACTCAACGTCAATTAGCTTGTTTTTTAGCTTGTCGATGACTATATCCTGAGCTGTGCATCTGGCCTCCAGCTCTACCATACCGGACCATGTGTTCAGGCCGTCTTCTACGGAGGCCAGGCGTTTGGTATGGTCTGCGACCGCCAGTTGGAAGCCGTCGAGTCTGGACTCGAGCGAGGCAGCAAACGTTCTGAACTCCGTCGTGAAAGCCTGTTTGAGTTCCTTCATTAGTTCCACCATGGTAGCTCCATCCACGGGGCCGGTCCCGCTTCTCAAGACCCGCGCAGCCATCACGCTCGTTCTTCTTTTTTCTTTTGGGTCGAATAATACAGGCAGAGATATGGATGATGTATATTAGTGGTTCAGTTATCTTGAAATAAAAAAAAATAGGCTTTTTAAAGTAAAATAAAAGTTCGGGAGCGGCAGCATGGCTCAGAGACGTTCACCCCATTCTCGACCCGGAACCGGAACCCGTCTTGGTGCTATTTCATTCATAATGAATTTCCCCAAGGGGATCAATAAAGGAATATCTTATCTTATGGTCTCTTTTTTATATACTGCTGTAAGAAAATCCTTTTTGATTAACTTAAAAACATACAGTATAGTACAAATCCAAACCTTTGCAGGATCCATGATGGTATACCTTCATATTAGGAATACCCTCCACCCCTACCTTAGTTTAATTGCTTAATTTGTTTGTGTGATTTAGTGAAAAGTGAGGCTTCTCTTTGATGACCCCCCAGAGCTCGGATAGGAGTGGGTCTGAGGCGACCAGAAGATGTAGAGCGGAGGGGTCTTGAGGGTGTGTAGTTGGAGGCCATTGACAAAAGGTAGGCGGGAGCCGTTCCCTTCGCTGCGCGATATGCCAGGTCAAGGACCTTGAAGCGGCGATGGAGAGCCAGTCCCTAAGAAGTGAGGTAACATGGGCTGACTTTGGTAGGTTGGAGATCAGGCGGGCGGCTGCGTTCTGAATGAGTTGAAGTGGCTTGGTGGCGCCACAGGTTTTGTACAGGCATAGTAAAGGCACAGGTTTGATGATGGTGAATAGTTTATTTTTGGTCTTTGTTTACAGATCAATCAAAAAACACACTTGTGTGGACTTTCAAAAGAAAAGGAAAAAGAAAAATCACAAATGTACTTATTCAAAGTAAGCTCACACACAAAATCCAAACTCAATTTAATTTAATTTACATTTCACATCTTGGGGCTTTGTCAGACACTCTGATCCAAGTGACTCACAACAAGCGCAGCAGGTAGGGCTGGCTCAACTTAATCATCAGCATAGTTTAGTTTACTCAGTTTATTTGATCGGGGACAGTGCATATCAATCAACAGTTATACATTTATAAATTAATACAAATTAAAAACTGTAAATATGCCAACATTAGCAGGGTTGCGAGTTTTCAGTTGTAGTCCCTGGGCTAGATGTTTAAGCCAGAAAGAAACAGAAAAATAGAAGGACATTAAAGCTAATATAAAAACAATTTAAAACATATTCTGTACATTCACTCACTAGGCATTCATGCATCTATAAAAAAGAAAAAACATAGTGCACAGGGACAAATCAAAGCCCATATATGGACAAGCACTGGCAGGCACACATACATAATCAGGACACTCAGGCTAGTGGGCAAGCATACGGGGGTTGGGCAGCTGGACTGCGACGTGACGTGCTAATGGTCACAGACCTGATTTTCGAACAGCCATACTTTGAGGACCTTTGAGGACCTTTGAGGACCTGAAAGTACTGCGGATGTGTGATGGGATGGTGTTCCAGAACTCTGCAGCTCTTATCGAGAAGGCTGATTTGCTGAATGCGCTTTCCCTCCCTGGGATGATGAAATTTCCCTCTAGTACTGTTCTGGTGAGCCTGCTGCTTTCTGTTAAGAACTGTGAGAGAGGTATCATCGGCATAGCAAGCAACCAGAAGGAGTAGTGCTACGTTACTCACTTCTCTCTTCTTCCCCGGGAACCTTGGGAAATGAGGCTTCAGCGATTTGACGTCATTCAGCCTCGTCTTTAGCTACTCTCTTGTCTTCTCGCCTCGTGTAAGATTAACTTCTTTCAGTTTGCCTTCAGCGGTTCCAACGCCAGGTGTTCTTTGGCTGCCTCAGGCTTTCACTTTCCAGGTGGTGGTTTTCAGTGTCTCAGTTCCTCTCCTTGTTTTCAGTTCAGTGATCTCTTGTGTTTGTGATATTATTACTGATATGAAGAAAAAAAAATTGGTCTGTTTTTTTACTATAATGTCAACTTTAAGTCAAAATTCAGATATTGACAATTTATGGTTTTTGTTTTATTGTGATTGAAATATCTGTGCATTCTAAAGTTCCTCATGTAGCACACAAGTACACATACTGTACTGTCCAGATGTCATACAGTGTCATAGTACACATAGTCACATACTGTACAGTCCAGATGTTGTAGTGTCATAGTACACATACTGTACAGTCCAGATGTTGTAGTGTCATAGTACACATACTGTACAGTTACAGTCCAGATGTTGTAGTGTCATAGTACACATAATGATACTGTCCCGACAGATGTCATAGTACACATACTGTCCCGTCCAGATGTCATAGTACACATACTGTCCCGTCCAGATGTTGTAGTGTCATTGTGTCAAGGTTACATGATAATACTACGGTTTCATATTAGGCCTGCCCTGCACACCATATTACTGCTAATATTAATCTGGCAAAAGAAGATAAATAAAACATAAGTTCTTGGAAATTAGATTATTCATGACCGGAGTTTACCAGACTCTCTGGGATGCCACCTGTTCCTGTGGTATCTGATACCGTTGTTGCTGCTGCCGTACAAAGAGCAAGTTAACAGTTCCCACTTCCCAGTCAATAGGGAGGTGTAGTGGTTACTTCCTGGTCTGTAGGGAGGTGTAGTAATACTTCCTGGTCTATAGGGAGGTGTAGTGGTTACTTCCTGGTCTGTAGGGAGGTGTGCGTCTATACTTTCCGTAGCTGCATTTCTGGCAGACGCTCTCTGATTGGCCACTGTTGCCCAATTGCGTGACGAGCTGTGTCTTTGCCCATTTCCGCGTCGAACAGCCTGCAAACTACCTGGCGTTCTATCGCCATGCTCTAAGACAAACTCTAACCTTAACCAACTTCGAAAGAGTGCCTAAGCTTAACCGTCGAAAGAACTTGCCGTCATGTTCTAAGACAAACTCTAACCTTAACCAACTTCGAAAGAGTGCCTAAGCTTAACCAGTGTAGAAACAGTGGTTACTTCCTGG
This sequence comes from Notolepis coatsorum, assembly GCF_963971535.1. Taxonomy (NCBI): domain Eukaryota; kingdom Metazoa; phylum Chordata; class Actinopteri; order Aulopiformes; family Paralepididae; genus Notolepis; species Notolepis coatsorum. Next base: position 7,645,621 of record NC_140169.1, read on the forward strand.
TCTATAGGGAGGTGTAGTGGTTACTTCCTGGTCTATAGGGAGGTGGCGTTATTTTTTTTCGTAGCCGCAGTTTGCGGAGACACACTCTGATTGGCCACTGACGTTTCTGGTCATGTGACATGTGCGCCCAATCGTGTGACGCCTGTTTCTTTCACCGGTTAAGCTTAGGCCCTCTTTCGAAGTTGGTTAAGGTTAGAGTTTGTCTTAGAGCAGGGCGATAGAACACCAGCCCTGATTCCAAACTCTAACCTTAACCAACTTTGAAAGAGTCGCCTAAGCTTAACCAGTGATAAACTAGGCGTTAGGTAGCTTGCATGCTGTTCGAGGCGGAAATGGGCAAAGACACAGCTCGTCATGCGATTGGGCGCACATGTCACATGACCAGAAACGTCAGTGGCCAATCAGAGAGCGTCTCCGCAAACTGCGGCTACAAAAAAAAAATACGTGTACGGTGTAGTGGTTACTTGCTGGTCTGTAGGGAGGTGTAGTGGTTACTTCCTGGTCTGTAGGGAGGTGTAGTGGTTACTTCCTGGTCTGTAGGGAGGTGTAGTGGTTACTTCCCGGTCGATAGGGAGGTGTAGTGGTTACTTCCTGGTCTGTAGGGAGGTGTAGTGGTTACTTCCTGGTCTGTAGGGAGGTGTAGTGGTTACTTCCTGGTCTGTAGGGAGGTGTAGTGGTTACTTTCTGGTCTGTAGGGAGGTGTAGTGGTTACTTCCTGGTCTATAGGGAGGTGTAGTGGTTACTTCCTGGTCTGTAGGGAGGTGTAGTGGTTACTTCCTGGTCTGTAGGGAGGTGTAGTGGTTACTTCCTGGTCTGTAGGGAGGTGTAGTGGTTACTTCCTGGTCTGTAGGGAGGTGTTGTGGTTACTTCCTGGTTGATAGGGAGGTGTAGTCGTGGTTACGTCATTGTTGTTTCTGGCCGGTCCACTTCACTTGAAATTGCAATGTATTTCAAAATGGACACATTTCTAAATCGTCTTGTTTAAAACAAATAAAGCATGAACATTGGCAACAACATGAAACAATTCGCAATTCATCGTAAAATAATAATTACGTATAATTGTATTTCAACCAAAAATGCTTAACAATAATGTTAGTGATAAAAGGGAACTCATTTTGTGCAAAAACGTAAAGCTTGCCAATGTTCATGAGGCAGAATTATTACAATGGCCGATAATACATTTTCCCAATGATAAATGCCTATACGGGTGGGCCGCGCGGGAAACTAAAGTGACGTCAGACTACACCTCCCTATACGGGTGGACCGCATGGGAAAATAAAGTGACGTCAGACTACACCTCCCTATACGGGTGGACCGCACAGGAAACTAAAGTGTCGTCAGACTAGGGCTGGGCGATATGGCCAAAAACGTTATCGCGATAAAATTATAAAATTATTTTCATATAACTCGATATCGATAATTATCGTCGATATAATGTCTGTCAAGTTTAATTAACTTATTATGCCCAGCGCCGATGGACGGGCTATTAATAGACTTGTTTTTCTGCTGCGAATGTCTCGAGTTGATGTCGTCATCAGTCCGCGCACGTTAGCAGTTAGCCAGAGCGAGCAGTGTATCCCATGACAAAGTACTAAATATCCCTAAAATACTCTGTTCCGCCCCAATACATTGCAACGACGTCCACCGTATACCACACACTACTATAACCGTGGCATCAGAATTCACGCCACACACATACTCGGCACGTAAATATATAAAATAGCGCCGTGCAAGCTAATTATCCTAGCCAGCCAAACGATACAATTGCGCCGTGCAAGCTAATTATCCTAGCCAGCCATATTGCCAATGTACTAAATATATCCCTAAAATACTCTATTCCGCCCCAATACATTGCAACAACGTCCACCGTATACCACACACTACTATAACCGTGGCATCAGAATTCACGCCACACACATACTCAGCACGTAAATATATAAAATAGCGCAGTGCAAGCTAATTAGCCTAGCCAGCCTTGTTGTTGAGTCCTACCTCCGGGTCTCCTTCCGGGTCTCCTTCCGGGTCTCCTTCCGCTGTTGGCCATCTCCTTCACTGATTGGTTGTTAGTGCGTGTGCTCATATCCAAGCTTTGCGACCACGTTTCATGTTTATTTCAAGGAAATAATTTATCGCGATAGTTATCGTTATCGTTTTATCGCCCAGCCCTACGTCAGACTACACCTCCCTATACGGGTGGACCGCATGGGAAACTAAAGTGACGTCAGACTACACCTCCCTATACGGGTGGACTGCATGGGAAACTAAAGTGACGTCAGACTACACCTCCCTATACGGGTGGACCGCACAGGAAACTAAAGTGACGTCAGACTACACCTCCCTATACGGGTGGACCGCACGGGAAACTAAAGTGACGTCAGACTACACCTCCCTATACGGGTGGACCGCACAGGAAACTAAAGTGACATCAGACTACACCTCCCTATACGGGTGGACTGCATGGGAAACTAAAGTGACGTCAGACTACACCTCCCTATACGGGTGGACCGCACAGGAAACTAAAGTGACGTCAGACTACACCTCCCTATACGGGTGGACCGCACAGGAAACTAAAGTGACGTCAGACTACACCTCCCTATACGGGTGGACCGCACGGGAAACTAAAGTGACGTCAGACTACACCTCCCTATATGGGTGGACCGCACGGGAAACTAAAGTGACGTCAGACTACACCTCCCTATAGGGGTGGACCGCATGGGAAACTAAAGTGACGTCAGACTACACCTCCCTATATGGGTGGACCGCACGGGAAACTAAAGTGACGTCAGACTACACCTCCCTATACGGGTGGACTGCATGGGAAACTAAAGTGACGTCAGACTACACCTCCCTATACGGGTGGACCGCACGGGAAACTAAAGTGACGTCAGACTACACCTCCCTATACGGGTGGACCGCATGGGAAACTAAAGTGACGTCAGACTACACCTCCCTATATGGGTGGACCGCACGGGAAACTAAAGTGACGTCAGACTACACCTCCCTATCAGCGTTTCCGTTAGCCGGTAATTACCGGTATTTGACCGGCAAAATCTGTTGAAGTCCGACATATTTAATCTCTCCGGTCTTAATGTCCGGTGAAAATAATTCCCTCTAAGCGCAATTTGATTATTTGAATTGTATTAAAATAGGCTAAAATTAAATAGCCTATGCGATAAACGAAACAATCATTACATTTGTTTCATCGTTGCTTCTAATAATGACAACAACGTTGTCAGCGAGAGCTTAAGTGCTGGGTTTGCGAATGCATGTGCAGCTGCAGAGCCGGAGCAGCAGCGGCACAGTGCAGTACTCCAATTCAGCCATTGGCAATTCAGCTGTTGGGTGGGGGGCGCTGCTGAGCGGTCCCCAGATAGAGCCAGAAAAGAGCCAGAAAACAGCTGAATCTGCTGCTCTGCATCGACATACTCTCGCAAATAAGTCATTGGGAGGTGGAGAGAGAGAGAGTCGTCACGCAAACCCACGATAATGTTGCCGTCTCTCTCTGCCAAATTTCTCAGTTCTTCGCTTGATATAATTAATACAAATGTCCAATATAACGGAATTCGTTAGCTCATAAAATTGTGATTATAACAGACTGCTGTTTATTAATGTCGGGCGACTGCCCACAGACACCTATTTGATTTAAAGTCGGCAGCAGCACGGAGTCTCTGGACTTATTTTATTTGGAATATAATGACTATACGCAAAAGTAGCCTAGTTTTAAGTAAAAATATTATAAATCTACATGCCTTGATGATGTCATTCTTTTGTTTTGTTGTCATTCTTTTGCCTATCAATTGTTTTTAAGCTCAATAAACTCTGACCGGAATTTCTCTCATTTGACCGGTAGATTGAAATCTACCGGACACTGAGGCCGGCAACAATTTTTTCTAACGGAAACCCTGCTCCCTATACGGGTGGACCGCACAGGAAACTAAAGTGACGTCAGACTACACCTCCCTATACGGGTGGACCGCACGGGAAACTAAAGTGACGTCAGACTACACCTCCCTATACGGGTGGACCGCACGGGAAACTAAAGTGACGTCAGACTACACCTCCCTATACGGGTGGACCGCACAGGAAACTAAAGTGACATCAGACTACACCTCCCTATACGGGTGGACCGCACGGGAAACTAAAGTGACGTCAGACTACACCTCCCTATACGGGTGGACCGCACGGGAAACTAAAGTGACGTCAGACTACACCTCCCTATACGGGTGGACCGCATGGGAAACTAAAGTGACGTCAGACTACACCTCCCTATACAGGTGGACTGCGCGGGAAACTAAAGTGACGTCAGACTACACCTCCCTATAGCTGGAGAATAAGAAGCTCATATAATGAACAAGGACAAGGAATCATAAAGCAACAGTGCAAGTAGAGGAGGGAGATTAGATTAGATTCATACAGCACAATAGAGTACAGGGAAAATAAGTTGGCATCCAGCCAGAGTGCAAATGTAACAGTAAACTGAGTAAAGTGCAATAACAATATACAAGGTGATTCAACTGGAGTAAATGTATACAGACCTACTCCTATCCAAGCCCCGGGAGGGTCATCAAAGAGATGCCGCCTATTCTCAGTCCTTGCCCCACAATGGTGGAATGAACTACCCACCCCAGTTAGGACAGCCGAAACCCGTCCAATCTTCTGCCGTCGACTTAAGACACACTTCTTCAACCATTATCTGAAATAATAATACAATAAAAAAAAAAATTCCTAATAAACTAACCTACACTGTAACACGCAACACTTTGATGAACATTGTTACTCAGCTGATAGAGTTGTACCCTTCCTGATGACTTGTCGTACAGAACTTGATTCCTGATGAATTGAAAATGGGGGACCCTGATGTAAACAAGACGAAAGTCTTTCTCTGGTCTGCATCCCCTTAACAATTGTGTGTATTGAGCTGTACTGTATTGTACCCATTCTGCAATCTGTTAATAAAGTTTTCAATCAATCAATCAATCACTTTGGATAAAAGCGTCAGCTAAATGACGTCTGCCCCTTTTTCCACTGCATGGTACCTGTAGACTCCTTTACCTATAAGCCTACTGCGAGGGGCAAGTGGGCTGGCTTGAGTTAGACGCGTGCTTGAAGAATTCAATGTCCAGAGTGCTCGTATCATTTTCGATATGCAAATCCTTTTATTGACCATTATCAACCAAATAATATAATACAAAAAACTCTTTTCCTAATTACACTGAACGCCGACCTATACGGCACATTTACACGAACACGGTCAAAAACTGTTTGGCTATCCCCTTGCACACCTGGGGCTCGTCACCCACTGATCAGTATATATGGGTAACCACCCCCTGTGGTGGTTGCCATGGTGACTGATAATGCCAAACCTCTGCACCGTGAGTTAAAATAAAACTAAATAAACAGAATGGCATATTGGCCCCTAATTGAGAATGGCAGGAGGCCAGGAACAATTCAAAATAATATTTACATAATGGAGCCAATAAATGTATACAAAAGAACTCAAAAAACAATTCTCTGAATTAGAAGCTTTAAATTGCAGCTACTTGAAGCAAGCAAAGTTTAGTTACTGGTCTATTAAATTGCAGCTTCTTGAAGCAAGCAAAGTTGAGTTACTGGTCTACACTCGTGCAGAACGCACCAGTCCTTTCCTGTCGGGATAGGTCTCCAGGACTCTTCCAAGTAACCAGGAACCACATGGGGCTGTAGCGTCTGCGATCAATACAATGTCTCCAGGGACAAGACTTTGTCTCTCCTTACTCCACCTCTGCCGCTCCTATAGCAAAGGTAAGTATTCTCTCAGCCAGTGTTTCCTGTTCCATTTTGTCTGCATCCTCATGACTCCATTTCTTTTATGACTCATCTCCAATAGAGTCTTTCGTAGTCTCAGGATCCAAGCAACTGACCTCTTCAACCTTTTCTAGTTAGAAAGTAGGTGATCAGTTGGTGTGTGGCACTTGGTGCATCGACAATTACTGCATTGATGTTGAGATCCTTTTTGACCTCAGGGTCATCAGCAGAAATTGTTGTACTCCAAGATACCATCTGGCCACTCTTCCTCTGGTTTCCAAAGAAACTCAGGGCCCTCAATCCAACTTCTGTTGGTCAGCAAATCATCCACCGTAACTCCCCTTGAAGTTTTGTCAGCAGGGTTCTGAGTGGTATGACTGTACCTCCACTGCGTGACATCAGATGTTCTTTGGATGGCAGAAATCCTGTCTCGGTGGAACTTATCATCTCTCCCAAACCTCCTTTTCAGTCCAAGGATGCGTTGCCTAGCAACAAACTGATTGTTTGGCAGAGACACTTCTTTCCTTTTAAAGGGAAGCTCCAAGGTGTAATGTCCGTCCTGACGTTTGCATGAATCAGTCATGATTTCCATGAACTTCAAATCATCCCTCGACATTTCCCCTTTGCCTTCTGATGACCTTTCATTAAAATCATGGTCCTCCAGATTAGTTATAGAGATCCTATTAACAATAGCAGCGGGGTAGACACTCTGGCTCCGCTGCTCACTGTAGCCTGAAAGGGGACCATTAATGACCCACCCCAATAGGGTCTTAATGGCATATGGCCCATTGCCATGACTATTCACAACTTCCCAAGGTTCAAGCAATTTGGAGGCATTGGTACCTATCAATAACTCCACATCAGCCCGAATCCGAGGAAGGGCCACCCCATCTAAGTATGGCCACTTAGCCAACTCCTCTTGGCTAATGATGTTACTCGTGGTTACGGGCATCCTCTTCTGGGTGTAGACCTTGGGCAGGTCATAGAACTGTTTCCCAGTGAGGCTGGAGATCTCCAAGTCTGTCAGCATATAGCTGGACACCGATGCCTTTGGGCCCATGGTATGTAAGCTGATTTGTGTTTTCCTTCCTGTAAGGTTCAGCCTTCTCATTAGGGTTTCTGAACAAAATGTGTCAGTGCTGCCTGGATCTAAAAATGCATATGTTGTAATGATGTTGTCTCCCTCGCCGGACTTCACCTGTACAGGCAAGATTGACAGAGCCCCATTGCTGCTTCCGGCCCCCGTTTGTCCACATGTCTGCAAAGAGATCTGTGCGTTACTCACCGAAGGTTTCTTTGGCTGGTTTGTGTTGCTTGCTCTCTCCTTCTGATTTATATGAAGAACACTGGGATGGTTTTGGCTGCACACCTTGCAAGTCAAGCGCTTCTCGCAATTCCTGCTAAGATGTCCAATGTGAAGGCAGCCAAAACAGATTCCTTTTTGCCTTATAAAAGTAATCTTGTCCCTGTGTGTCTTCTCCTCCATCTGAGGACATTGATCCAGAGTGTGGTTTTTAGAGCAACACACACAAGTGTTGGTGTTGTGAGCACATGCATTTCTTTGCTTTGCAGGGGTTTCGATAGTAACTGTGGTTGCAAAACTGTCTCCTATGAATTTGGGATTAATTTGTGATTTCATTCTGTTCATGTTCATAGGTCTACTTCCTGTATTTGGTGGTGTATTTTGAATGTCTCCGAAGACTGGGTCTGAGACAATCTTTACCTGGCGCTCAATGAATGTGACAATATCCATGAATTGTGGTCTGCGATGGTGTTTTTCCATTATCGAACATACAGAGACTCTCCAATTCTCTCTGAGCTTGTATGGAAGCTTTGAAATCAATACTTTCATGTTCGCTGGCATATCGAGTTCCCTCATGTACTGGACATTCTCCATAGCATTACAGCACTCCCGAAGGAAAAGAGCATAGGCTTGAAGAGATTTTATGTCTTCAGCCTTCACTAGCGGCCAGTTGAGCATCTTCTCCATGTAAGCTGCTGTGATTTTATATTCATCTCCAAAGTGTTGTTCAAGTAGGTACTTTGCCATATCATAGCCTCTGTCTGGAGCCATGTGTTGACAGCTACGTACAAGCTCTTTAGGCTGACCCCTGGTGTACTTCTCCAAGAAGTACAAACAATCACCTCTGTTTCTCGTGTTCTTCTCCACACAATGAACAAAGGCTCTGACAAAGGTTCTGTACTGCAGAGGATCCCCATCAAAATATGGAATCTCTCTTGGTGGCAGTAAGTGAGTGGTTTGCTGCTCCACTAGCATTGCTGTTATCTCATTTTGTCTTTTTAATAGGTTGCATACAACTGAGGTTTCATTACTTTGAGGTGAAATTACAGTTGGGGTCGTTAGCTGCACAGGAGGGTCCATGTGAGTTGTATTGTCCTGTTCTCCATCCCAAGACACATGTTGTCTTTGTAAAGATGGCGGTTGTGTTTGAATGAGGGTTGGCTGTAACAGCATAGATTGTCGTCTTTGCCAAAATGGGGGCGGTTGAATGGGTGTTGGCTGCATCAAGTGCATAGGTTGTTGTATTTGCCAGGGTGGTGGTTGTTGAATGAGTGCTTGTTGCTGTTGCATAGCTTGTGGTATTTGCCAGGGTGGTGGTTGTTGAATGGGTGCTTGTTGCTGTTGCATAGCTTGTGGTTTCCATAGTGATGGTTGTTGCACATATGATTGCTGTGCAGATGGTTGCTGCAGTTCTGGTGGTTGCATAGACGGTTGTTGTGGTAGTGATGTATATTCTTTTGCATGAGGATTGAGAGTGACTGAGGGTTCCTTTAACCTTGTTCCTTTCCTGTAGTAGGAGTCCATTCCATCGGACTGTGTGAGTGAAAGAGCTTGGTGACTGGGGGATTGTAATACTGCTAGTCTTGCGTTGGTAGCTGCCAGTTGTGCATCAAGCTCCATCGTTTCCTTTTTCTTTTTCAGGATCTGTTCCTGCTCTTCCAGAGCGTGTTTATCCTTTTTCAGGATCTGTTCCTTGGCTTCCTGAGCGTGTTTCAGGATCTGTTCCTGCTCTTCCAGAGCGTGTTTATCCTTTTTTAGCATTTGTTCCTGCTCCTCCAGAGCGTGTTTATCCTTTAACGCTGCAGCGCGAATCACAAGTGAAGCTCTATCTGCCTCAGCCTGTAAGCGAGCTGCTGAGGTAGAAGATCTGCTGGACCTGCTGGACCTGCTGGTACCAGACCTTGTGTGACCTTTGTGAGCTGATTTTTTACTTCCCACATTAGAAATGCTGTCATTTGGATTAATTAGATGTTGCACGTCCTCCTCATCCTTATTAACACTTTCCACATTAGAAATGCTGTCATTTGGATTAATTAGATTTTGCACGTCCTCCCTGTCCTCATTAACACTTTCCACAGGTTTGGTCATTTTTGTCCATGCATTCATGTGATCAATAAAGTCATTGACATTGATCATTTTGGCTTTGAACCAAATGTCATGTTTTCCCCTTTCCTCAGGAGGTACTATTGGCAACAGAGCTTCCTGGTTTGCTTCTGCTGTGGAGATATTGCATAAATGCGCATTGCACCTCCTGTTTGCATCCACTTTGCATTAACCCCAAAATCGTTTTTTGCAAGTTAGAAGCCTTGTTAAATTTAGATTTATGTAATTTATGTAATGTGTAAATTTGATCCAATAGGGCTTTTGGTGTTAATTTGCTCTTGCGTTTTGTGACCTGCTGATAGGTATCAACATTGTGTGTGATTTGACCTGTGTCCACCTCGGACTGTGTTTTAGCCACTGTGGGTGTGGGCTGTGACTTTTCAACCAATGAAGGTTGTTTACAATGCGTTTCAGCCGTTGCGGGCTGTTCAACCATAACGCTGGTCTCGGTTGGATTCTGAACACCTTTATCAGAATTCATATCAGCAATATAAGACCAACAGATTCAATATGAAACGGTACCTTTGGTTAAATCACAATAAACAAAACCCACAGTTAATCATCACATGACGTTCTAACCAAACCTTAATAGACACACACACACGAACGGAACGGGTTGCACAACCATATACCACCAATGCATTGGAATTTTCCCTTTTTATATTTTTCTCAATTGACCCTGTGTGCACACATTTGTTTTTTATATGGCCATATAAGATATACCGGTAGCGCGCTACATACCTGTTCGTTGCGCAGCGCTGTCAGGGCCGTTTGACTTTATTCTTTGAACTTCGAAAAGTCTTCAAACAGCGCTCATTGTCCGAGCGCTATTCAACTTCAAACAGCGCTCCTTGTCCGAGCGCTATTCAATAAACTGCTTGCGCGCAGGACGGCTCCCTGGTCCGTCCGCTCGCCCAAATGGTGCTGGGGCAGCTCAGCTGGTGCCGTCCGCTCCCCGACGGTGCTGGGCAGCTCCTCCCGGTTCGTCCGCTCGCCCAAATGGTGCTGGGGCAGCTCAGCTGGTGCCGTCCGCTCCCCGACGGTGCTGGGCAGCTTGGTCCAGATTGTCCACATTCCGCGCAATTCCAAGCGAAACGGTGAACCAAACAGTTGTCACTAATGTCTTTCAGCGGCCTCAAAAATCAAAACACTGTCCCGCTGATCAGCTGTTGAATCTTGAGCGCAGAGCGCGCTGTCTCGCTGATCAGCTGTTTGAATTAATCTTGAGCGTCGAGCCTTCCAGCATGACACCTCAGACCAGCACTATATCTAAAGTCTTCCAGCATGACACCTCAGACCAAACTATATCTAAAGTCTTCCAGCCTGACACCTCAGACCAAACTATATCTAAAGTCTTCCAGCATGACACCTCAGACCAAACTATATCTAAAGTCTTCCAGCATGACACCTCAGACCAGCACTACATCTAAAGTCTTCCAGCATGACACCTCAAACCAGCACTATATCTAAAGTCTTCCAGCATGACACCTCAGACCAAACTATATCTAAAGTCTTCCAGCATGACACCTCAGACCAGCACTATATCTAAAGTCTTCCAGCATGACACCTCAGACCAAACTATATCTAAAGTCTTCCAGCCTGACACCCCAGACCAAACTATATCTAAAGTCTTCCAGCATGACACCTCAGACCAGCACTATATCTAAAGTCTTCCAGCATGACACCTCAGACCAGCACTATATCTAAAGTCTTCCAGCATGACACCTCAGACCAAACTATATCTAAAGTCTTCCAGCCTGACACCTCAGACCAAACTATATCTAAAGTCTTCCAGCATGACACCTCAGACCAAACTATATCTAAAGTCTTCCAGCCTGACACCTCAGACCAGCACTATATCTAAAGTCTTCCAGCATGACACCTCAGACCAGCACTATGTCTAAAGTCTTCCAGCATGACACCTCAGACCAAACTATATCTAAAGTCTTCCAGCATGACACCTCAGACCAGCACTATGTCTAAAGTCTGCCAGCATGACACCTCAGACCAGCACTATGTCTAAAGTCTTCCAGCATGACACCTCAGACCAAACTATATCTAAAGTCTTCCAGCATGACACCTCAGACCAAACTATATCTAAAGTCTTCCAGTTAAGGTTAGGTTAGGATGATGAAGTCTGTCTGTATGAAAACATGGTTGTGTGTGTAGCAGCCTGGCAGGGCGGAGATGGGAATCCTAAACACAGTTAGTGATCATGTGACTCACTTCCACCCTCTTTGACACTGGTATGTTTTAAAGTGCAGGCAGCCCCGCCAACTGGCAATGGTAGGGGAAACACTGCATTTGAATGTTCGGGGCCAGCCCTAGTGGGACTTTGTCCTTTAATATATTGCACTCTAGTTTTATATATATATATCAGGTTCCTGGGGTCATCGGGTGTTTTCCAGAAGGCATGTAAAGGAAAATTAAACAAAACAAGCATTTGTTTTTGTTGTTGCTTTTTGAAACATTATTGAAGAAGTTTCTGACAAAGGAATGCATCATATATGGGCTACTGAAGCATGTCGGACTCTGGCACAAAAAACAAAATGGACACGGAATGACCCTTAAGTATGCACAAGTTAACCTTTTTGCATAAAGTTTCTTATGCAATCCCATCTCATATCCTATAATCCTAGTCCGAAATGCGAACTCTCTTGCCCACTTTATAAAACCTGCTGAAAACCCACCTCTTCACCCAGGCATAATGGTCTCCGATGCTCCTTAGCATCCTATTCATTCTGTTTGTTCTATTTTGTTCTGTTCTGTTTGCTCTGTTCTGTTTTTGTCATTTCTTTCTCAGTTTAGGCCACCATTATCCTCTCACCCCCCTCCCCTTTATTGTAAAGTGCCTTGGGTATGTGAAAGGCGCTATATAAATCAAAGCCATTATTATTATTATTATTACTCTGCTTCTTTAGATTAAAGTTGTTCCAGTGGCTAATCTCAGGCTAATCGATAGGCCACGTGATTACAGTGCTGCTCTCTCACAAACTCACTTTTCAACCCAGTTTGTGCCTTGCTGTGCCATGTTGTGCCATGCTGTGCCTTGCTGTGCCATGCTGTGCCATGGCGTGCCATGCTGTGCCACGCCGTGCCATGCTGTGCCTTGCTGTGCCATGCTGTGCCACGCTGTGCCATGCTGGGCCTGTTTGGCCAAATTCAACATCCCTTTTTGAAGGCGATGAGGCACAGCACTTCACCGGCTTTTCTTGAAATGTACCAGCCCCCGATGTTCAAACGGCTGTGCAATTTGGGATTTTGGGGAATTCTCCACAAGGGAGGAAGTCCAGAGTTAAGAGTCGACAAGAGGCACTAGTGTTGTGTAGCTTTCTCTCAGTGGAAAAGCATGATGCCAATTATCTGTGGTTTAAAGTGATGAAGACTTGATGAGACGAGGCTCTGTTAACACATTCAGCGCCAGACCCGGGAAAAGTCGGGTTAACTTGCCATCGCTTGAGCGCCCAGCCTGATGTTATCATTGGGAATGGCTCTGAGATCGCAAACGTCCAATACCGCCGCCTAACGCCTTGCGGCCGCTATTGCACTCCATTTGAAACGATGTGGTTTGTTTTCTGGGGCGAGCTGCGGCGTGGGGGCGGGGTCTAAACTAGGGATATCCGATATTATCGGCCTACCAATATTATCGGCCGATATCGGCATTAAAATGTGATATCGGAAAATATCGGTATCGGTTTTCAAAAAAAAATATATATATATATATATTTTTTTTACATTTCTATAACCTTTATTTACCCAGGCAAGCAGGTAAGAACAAATTCTGATTTTATTTATTGTCAAAAGTATGCATAATGTTGTGTTAATTACACAACAAGAGATATGTAATGTTAACACTTTCAGTGCCACCAGGTGGCGCCAGAGTTAGTGCTTGAATGCCACCATCCACTTTAATGTTAACGTTAATATCGCCTAATCTATGTTTTAAATTATGGCTATGTGTCTAATATGCCCGTCGCTTATCAAAGAATCATTTTCCAGTCAGTGCTGTCAAGGCAGATTGGTTTTGTATCGCTTCATTTCCGTTTGAGAGCATTTTGAAAAGCACCCGTTTTGAGGTAAAAAACAGCCCATTCTGGGCCATTCTGTGATAATCGTCTTTTACTGGAATATTCCAGAACGTTGATATTTGTCGGCCTATTTACGAATCGTTATCAAATAAACGCTATATGATCAATATTATACGTACACGCACGCCCATTCGAGCCGCGCGCTGATAATAGCCGTTTTCATTTCCTCATGGATTTTACAGTGAAACCGATAGAGCACATTTCACGAAACAGCTTATATCTTCATCAAAACTAGTCTGATTATCCTAACACTGATAACATAGATTCTAGGGATGCACCGAAATTTCGGCACCGAAAGTTTTCGGCCGAATATGGCAAAAAATTGCCTTTCGGCTTTTTGGCCGAAAGAGTTTTTTCACCGAAAATATATCACCGAAACAGAAACAACCTAACAACCTTGCGTGTTGTTGTGATGATGTTGCGCTGTCGGGAGTCGCGCTGCCCCTATGTAAACTCTGCGCGTAACGCGTCCAACAAATGCGTCCCCAACATGCTTCCATATCCTCATTCACTATTATGCCCGTCGCGGTAGGAGTGATCTAATATGCATATCATTTGTGTTACAAAGGGTCAGATTAAACCGAATATATATATTTATTACTTGAGATATATTGTATAGTATTTGTATATCGTCTGATATCCCTTGTATATTCTTTGTACATATACACGGAATATCCCTTTACCTAGTACAGGCCAGACCATAATATTCGTTCTCCTATTGGACAGCGATCCCCTAGGCGCCATGGCCATACCCCCCAATGTCTAGTTCAAAGTCACCGCTAAGACATGCCTGGACATGCCCGGTTCTGCGCAGGAATACGAGACAGAAATAAGGCTGGTACTAGATTGTTCACCTTACGTATAAATACGGCGCAGGTGAATACAGCAGTAATCTTAGTAACAAGTTGAAGCCTCACACCACGATACAACGTGCTGTGAAGTGGGCCCGTTTTGCCCCAAAATAGAGCCTTGAGACCGCGTGCGAATTGATAGCTGAAGTGTCAGAGTTTAACGCTGTATCGTCGAGTTCGACCTATTCTATTATTAAGTAATAGTCTATTATGTATAGTGTATCGTGCGGCTACCGTTCTACAGTGACCAGCATTACCAACGTTTCATCGTACCGAGCTAGTGTGCTTATCCAGGCTGGGCGGCCTAACCTGGTGCCGTCATCCGAGGAGCCCTAGACGAGAACCGTGTGGATATGTACACTGGATAACCTACCCCGACGACTACAGAGCCCTTTTCGGCTGGATTATATTTGCTTTGGTCCTGTAGCTGTTGGAGCGGAGAATCGTCTACACCCACTACTGTGTGGGATTTACCCTGTGAGGAGCACCGTCGAGCCCGCCTCTAGGACCCCTGAGGCTGGCTAGCTTTCCTCCATGCGGCACTGCATACCGGAGAATAGCTGTTGTTCGTCTGCGGATCAAGGGATTATTGCACTGTCTCCTGTACCTGGAGTCTCCTTATTCCTCGTTGACCCAGACTTTCTGCTACCGACAAATCCTCTCCCCTGCTGGCTTACAACCGGAGGGACCCCTTTAGTATCTCCAGCTGACCTACTAGTGTACCATATATAATTCTTATGATACAGGTGGTATTAATTATCTCCTGCGTAATATGCTCATGGACTTACGCTCTTGACCTATTCATGCACATTCTTCGCCTTACAAGCGCAACTCTCAATCTTGATAAGTAATGTAAGATAATCTTCGTGCTGCTAATAAATATTCTTCTAAACAGTATTTCTTGTGAAGCCGTGTTATTGTGGGGGTGTTCATCTCATATACATGTGTACTGTATGGCCAGTAGTAATGTACATAACTCAGTAGTGGTTTAATGATACCATACTTATTCAATACAGTCAGGGAATTGTACCCCTCAGTTACAATTTGCGTGTTGTTGTGATGATGTCGCGCTGTCGGGAGTCGCGCCGCCTCCATGTAAACTCTGCGCGCAACGCGTCCAACAAATGCGTCTTCAACATGCCTTTACATCCCCATTCACCATATGCCCGTCGCGGTTGATCACTGAGTGATCTAATATGCATATTATTCAGAGCGAGAGGGGGGGGGGATTGTGTTTCTCACATTGACGCTGTCTGTCTGTCGCGCGTCTACTGTGCCGAGTCAAGCGAGCACATTCAGCTGGGGACTAGAAAGGTGCGCTCAGTAGAGCACAGATGTCCGCTGCGGCAGCCAGAGAAAAGATGGAATTAATGTACTGTATGCAATGCATTCAGAAGTGCTGAATAAATGTTTTATGGACCCATAATAGTGATTATTTATTATTTAAGTTAAGTTTAGCCATAATCATATATTTTTTCATAATCATAATGTTCCACAACATTGGTAAAAAAAAATCTATTCTATGAATCATTTTCGGCCTTTCGGCTTTCGGTTTTCGGCCAACTGTTTTCTATTTTCGGTATCGGTTTCGGCCAAGAATTTCCCATTCGGTGCATCCCTAATAGATTCCTTACCTGACATCAGATGGTATCCAACTGGTATATTCCAATTCCTGATCACCATTCGAAAAAATCGATAAGTGTATAGATCTAACGTGTATACAGTAGAATTCATGATCCGCGGCGCTCAGAGGATCCATAATGAACTCTGGTAACCCCGGCTGCATCAGTGGACTGGAAAATGTGGAGTACAGGATTTTTTTTCCCCATCCATTTTCATTGAGTCCATTCCAAAATCCCTGATGCCATCTGGGAGACGATAGGGGGCGCTTTTTTCCACATCTGATTGCCGGCGGCTCTCGGGTAGACTAGGGTAGGCTCGCGTGATGCAATATGATTTCAGATCGCTAAAAAATAAATAAATAAAAAATTCTGGCTTTCAACTAGAGCCATATGAAATCCGTTTTATTATTTTCCAAATTCCATTTAATTTTTTCCCAAATTCCGTTTTTTCCGTTTTAATATTTCAGAATTCTGTATTTTGCTTTTTATGCTCATTTTACCATCAGAAATAGTGTCTAATAAGTGGGAATGAATAAATGTCCACAATTGAATAAGATATAACAGTCCATTTAATGTTTTTAAGTGCTGCAACTCAGAAATACAGTTCAATTTTACACAATATTTTTCAATTAATATTGTGACAAAATAAAAATACACATTTCAAGTGTAAACAATAGATACAGCTAGCTACTACTGACATTATCACAATGACAATGTTAGCCTATCTATTATATTGTGATGAAATATAGTAATGCATCATTTAGGCACCTTTAGTTTAGTTTATTTCGTTTATAAAGGACAGTGTATAATGACAATCGTTTGCATTAAACAAATGAATGGGTGCACTAGAATTAGCAATAAGCTATCATTTCCATCTATAGTCCTATGTACTGTAACGTTTCATAGCTATTTAAGTTTATTTAGATTATAAAGGGCAGTGTATAATGACAATCGTTTGCATTAAACAAATGGATGAGTGCACCAGATTTAGCAAGAAGCTATCATGTCCTAACGTTATAGCTATTTAATCACAATAGTGTCGCAAGTGTTTTTGTGGGTCCAGTCCAGGGAACGTTGACAGAATTAGCAAAACACCTTATCACCGGAGGCATAAAAGTCATTGGGATACTGCTCTGCTCTGAATTGAGGGCTTATTGCAGAATTTCTTAGCTTCTTGACGATGTTAACACTGAAGCAGCCAGACGCTTGGAGACTGCCGTGTTGTGTGTAACGCGCTATAGCGTCCCCGCCTCCCCGGTCGCGTGTGCACCACAACGTTCCACCCAAAAACGGAATTTCAGTCCAGATTAGGCCAAATTCTGCAATATTCCACGTTTTGCAGTTGATTCCATTTTTATTGCTTAATTCCGCGATTCCGTCCGCGATTCCGTGAACGCGGATTTCATATGGCTCTACTTTCAACGTAACTATTATAAATCCGAGAAAACTCATGAGTGGCAATCAAAGTGTTAATTACCTGAAATTATTCCATTTTTTGGGGGGGGAAACCCTGCATATATCGGTATCGGTTGATATCGGTATCGGAAATTAAGAGTTGGACAATATCGGTATATCGGTATCGGTAAAAAAGCCAATATCGAGCATCCCTAGTCTAAACACTCCGGCAAGACAAGCGCTTATAGGGATGGCATCGACGAGGGTCCCCGCCCCCCCGTTCATGTGCAATGCTGGATAACGTTGGACACACGATCGCGATCAGTATTTGGAATGGCGATCAGATAATTGGATTATTCTTTTTGCAGTACATCATAGACAAGGGAAGGACTATATGTTATCAATCTTGCGTTGATCCGATAATTTCTTCCCCGCGATTGCAGCGTGTGTCTGTAATGTACTGTGTAATGTATGCCGTTGGTGGCGATCGAAGCATAGAAAAACGACCCCCCCCCCCCCCATCCTTTTATGCATGCATGATGAAACATAATACCGATAATCTAGCGTTGATTTCAGATTGATTATTGATTCAGGCGAGAAATGGCATGATTTATAATGAAATGCAGTAAAACGCTGTTTTGCGTAGTTTCCCGGGATTACACAGAATAACTCTAAAACTATACTCATATATTCACCACGTTATAAAACGGAAATGTATGGATGAAAAAATTATCTGTTTTTTGCATGTTGACCGGAAGAAACTCACTGACAATCTACTACGTTATTAGATCCATAGCTATAATATTTAATATAGTTTTAGCACTGCAAACACCGGAATGTATCCCCATTGAACAGAGCGCTGGCACACACCGGCCATACGCCCATAGCGACCCCTGGCGCTGAAAGTGTTAAGGGAGCATCAGGATATTTAGTGTGCGTGTGAGTGTGTGTGTGTGTTTGGTATATTACCACTTGATTGGAATGTGTGTGAGGCTATTACAAAATTGCTTTCCAGGGTCAGATTTGCCCTTTTTTGATCATCTGTGTGAGTTTGAAGTTTGGAGTGCGAGTGACGTGAGGTAACTTGACCCATGGGTCGACTCCTGTTCTGGGGTTTGATTGATTGATTGATTTGAAAACTTTATTAACAGATTGCAGAATGGGTACAATACAGTACGGCTCAATACACACACAATTGTTAAAGGGGTGCAGACCAGAGAAAGACTTTTGTCTTCTTTACATCGGGGTCCCCCATTTTCAATTCATAATGACATTTATGACATACACAACATATATACAGTACTGTTACATTTGTTACATACAAGATATGCAAATATACAGTACTGTTCTTAACCAACGTGGTCCTTAACCAACGTGTACATTAGTCAATAGTCCAATACAGATACAATATACACTTAAGCCCCGCCCACCCTGTAGGCCATGTAGGCCACCAGAAAATAAATGTGTGGCTGCTACCTGGTGGACATTTGTGTTCTACTGAGTGCTCCTTTCTAGTTTCAGTGTGTGTGTGTGTGTGTGTACACACTGTATACCTTGGAGTAAAATGTGGCATTGTCATCTGCGTTCCATTCTGAAGGCCTTGACTCATTGTACGACTTGTGGGCAGATGGGTAGTTCAGTCTACCATCTATGCTTCCATTCCCAGCTGAAAGCAACATTACCTTAAAATGTCAACTGAATGTATACTAATAATAATAATAATAATAATAATAATAATAATAATAATATATTATAATAATAATAATAATAATAATAATAATAATAATAATAATAATAATAATAATAATAATAATAATAATAATAATAATAATCTAGAAACTGGTTTAATTATTAGGACTGTCCCAGTCAACAAACGGTTATAGGACTCTGTCGACTGATCAATTAGTTTATTTAGTCAACAAGTGTGTAAACATGTGCTTCTTACATGCCGTCATGCAGAGGGACTTCTTTAAGTCCATTTCTTACCACATATTTTCTTGTGAATCTTCCGGAAATAACTAGAAAAAAGTGTTAAAAAGGTGAACTAAGACCAAGTTGGCTTTCGAGGGGCCTGGCCTATTGAGGAAGTAGCAAAGCTGCCGGAACTCTATCACTCTGTTGCTGGGACCACTCATGTCTGCCATAATTCATTTGATGCAAAACAGTTTCCCCCCCCCCCCCCCCCAAGGCTTTTTCAATTGTCCTGTCAACACCAAAGTTGTCAAGACAGCCTAAGGAGCTTGAGATACACAAACGGTTTTCAAACTGGCCAGTCGGTTAAACGGCATGGCTGCTGTCAACCAACGAACATCCCCCTGGGTTCTCAGTGTCATCCATCTTTCTCAGTGTCGTCTCTACCATCTTTCTCTCAGTGTCATCTTTACCATCTTTCTCTCAGTGTCATCTTTACCATCTTTCTTTCAGTGTCATCTATACCATCTGTAACTGAGGGGTACAATTCCCTGACTGTATTAATAAGTATGGTATCATTAAACCACTACCGTCTTATGTACATTACTACTGGCCATACAGTACACAGGTATCTTATGATGAACACTTCCCACAATGACTCGGTTCCACACAAAACTGGATTTAAGTATTTATTAGCAGCAATGATAGTACATAATATACTTTACTTTGGATGCGCTTATAAGGCAAAGGAATGTGCGTAGGCAAATCAATAACGTATGTCCATTCTCATATTACGCAGGAGATAATAATACAACCTGAATCTTAGGAATTATATCTATGGTACTCTGGTAAGATAGCGGGAGATACTGGTAGGGTCCCTCCGGTCGTAAGCCAGCAAGGGGAGAGGATTTGTCGGTAGTAGAGTCTGGGTCAACGATGATAAAGAGACTCCAAGTACAGGAGACGGTGCAATAATATCTTGATCCGCAGACGAATACAGCTGTTCTCCGTAGCATGCAGCTCCGCATGGAAGAAAGCTAGCCGGCCTCAGGCTTCTGAGAGGCGGGCTCGACGTGGCTCCTCACAGGGTAAATCCCACACAATTGTGGGTGTAGGCGATTCTCCGCTCCATCAATTACAGGACCAAAAGCAAATATAATCCAGCCGAAAAGGGCTATGCAGTCGTCGGTAGGTTATCCAGTGTACATGATCCACACGGTCCTCGTCTAGGGCTCCTCGGGTGAAAGCGCCAGGGTAAGCAGCCCAGCCTGGATAAGCACACTAGCTGGTACGAGGAAACGTTGGTGATGCTGGTCACTGTAGAACGGTAGCCGCACGATACACTATACACAAATAGAATATTACTGAATTAATAGAATAGGTCGAACTCGACGGTACAGCGTTAAACTCTGATACTTCAGTTATTAATTCGCACGCGGTCTCAATGCTCTATTTGGGGCCAAACAGGCCATACTTCACCGCACATTGTATCGTGGGTGAGGCTTCAACTTATTGGGTAAAGTTCTGTATTCACCTGCGCCGTATTTATACGTTAGGTGAACAAACTAGTACCAACTTTATTCCTGTCTCATATCCTTGCGCAGAACCGTTCATGTCCAGGCAAGTCTTTGGCGGTGACTTTGAACCAGACCTTGGAGGTATGGCAATGGCGCCTGAGGGACCGCTGTCCAATAGGAGAACGAAATATTATGGTCTGTACTAGGCTAAAGGGATATTCCGTGTATATGTACAAGGAATACACAAGGGATATCAAACGATATACAAATATTATGCAATATATATCAATCAATAAATATATATATTCGGTTTAATCTGATCCTTCGTAACACCATCCTTCTCTCTGTGTCATCTATTTTATTTATTTTATTTTTATTTATTGGTTTAAAATGTCTGTGCATATTAAGGAACATTCCTGTAAATATGCCAGTTTAGCCAGGTTGGCTACTTTTCAACTGTAGTCTCTGGGGCAGGTGTCATGAGCACTACAATAATTAAAGCACAGTACAATAATTAGAACACAGTAGAAATCAGTAGGTTTACAAGCATGCTGATAAAATGCATTACAATACATTAAAAATACATTACAAGTTACAACCCCTCAGTAAAAATGGTCGGACACTTGACCATCTCTCAAGTTAGATTTAAATTAATTGTATCTTTGATACTCCCTGAGCCGTGTTGGCAGACTGTTCCAGGTGTGGGCTGCTCTCACAGAAGAGGCTGCCTGACTAAAAGCAGACCTCCTGTTTGGAACTACACAGTCCCCTCTAACAACAGACCTGGGTATGTCCGTCAGCAGAACTACACAGTCCCCTCTAACAACAGACCTGGGTATGTCCGTCAGCAGAACTACACAGTCCCCTCTAACAACAGACCTGGGTATGTCCGTCAGCAGAACTACACAGTCCCCTCTAACAACAGACCTGGGTATGTCCGTCAGCAGAACTACACAGTCCCCTCTAACAACAGACCTGGGTATGTCCGTCAGACTCAGCAGATGCTTTCTGTTTTATAAAAGTACAGAGATGGGGAGGAGCCAAGCCATGTAGGATCTATACCATCTTTCTCTCAGTGTCATCTATACCATCTTTCTCTCAATGTCACCCATACCATATTTCCAAATTCAGACTCGCTTGATACTTGATCACATCACAAGTTTGAGCACTCAAGAGTTTTTGGAATAACTATACCTAATAACCTAGACAATCTACATCAGTGTAATTATGGAAGTTTGGAGAACTCTGTAAAGGAAGATCTGAATAGGTGGGAAATTGTACCTCTCACTTTATTTGAAAAAATTAATATTATTAAAATGAACATCTTGCCACGTTTTCTATTTTTATTCCAAAACATGCCATTATACATAACACCTAAATGTTTCAACGTTTGGGAGGGGCTGCTGAGAAAATTTATATGGGATGAAAAGAAACCTAGAGTCAAACTCAAAATCTTGCAACAAAAAAAAGGAGGGGGACTAGCATTACCAAATTTAATTAATTATTATTACGCAGCACAGGTAAAACCGATTCTAATATGGATGAAAAACGAGATGAGACCCAAATGGAAGTCAATTGAGTTGAATCTAGTGGAATCACTCAGCACATTGATCTTCTCCAGATATAAAAAAGCACAGATCAAAATACACAATTACTCTATATATAACACATTTAAAATCTGGAGGGAAATATGTAAAATAAATAAAATTAAGGAACAAGAAATGATCTGCTTAAGACAAATAGCATGGGACCCAGATTTTTCTCCAAACAGTATTGACGGTTTTTTTAAGACATGGGAAGCTAAGGGCCTCATACGTTTCTATCAAATGTACAATGAAGGAGTGGATTCTTTTGAAAATGTAGCTAATAAATATGCCTGTCCTAGTAATCACTTTCACCGATACCTGCAAGTAAGAAGCTACTTAAGAGAAAAAGTCCAAATCAAAACTCTTGAAGATCTCCACCCCCTACTGAAATACATGATAAAGACTCAACAAAGCCATAACCTCAAAAACACAACTGGACAAATCTACAAAATGCTCCAAGAAAACAAAATTGAAGATTTAAGCTATATTAAAAATAAATGGGAGAAGGAACTGAAAACAAACATACCAGATAAGGAGTGGAATCAAAGCTTTAAAGATATCTTCCATTACATAAAATCACCCTTTTGGCAGGAGTATGCTTGGAAAATAAATATGAGGTACTTTAGAACACCATAGAGTATGTCCAAATACGCACAAAATGATCCCGGCTGCTGGAGGGAGTGTGGGGAGAAGAATGCTGACCATACACATATTTTCTTTACATGTAAAAAAATTCAAATCTACTGGTCAGATATTCTAGACATAATGGAACAGATGTTTGAGGAAGTGGGTATAGAAAAACATGATATACTCTTAGGAACACGCCCCAAAACCTACAAAAAGAAGAACTATACCTTTTTTTTATTTTGAGAGCTGCAGCACTTAAACAAATTACAAGAGCTTGGAAAAAACTTGAACCCCCGAAAGTAAACAAATGGTTAGAAACTGTAGAGGACATATATAGTATGGAAAAGGTAACCTACAAAATCAATAAGAATGAAAATATGCTGGGAAAAAGATGGGGTCTCTTTAAACTATGGAGGGGTACTAGTTGACAGACAGATCAGTCTTTAAGGAAGATTTTAAGTAACATGAAACAGTGATGATCTACTGATCAATTGTTGGGGAACACCCCTTAGGCCTACAGCTATACCTACAATGAAAATTCAAGCCTTTTTACTTATTATTATTATTATTATTATTATTATTATTATTATTATTATTATTATTATTATTATTATTATTATTATTATTATTATTATTATTATTATTATTATTATTATTATTATTATTATTATTATTATTATTATTATTATTATTATTATTATTATTATTATTATTATTATTATTATTATTATTATTATTATTATTATTATTATTATTATTATTATTATTATTATTATTATTATTATTATTATTATTATTATTATTATTTTATTAAAAATTTTAGTTTTTTGGTTGGTTTCTTTTTTCTATTAATTTCTTATTTGTTTGCTGTTATTATTGTTGTTGTTGTTTGTTGGTTTTCTTGTGTGTGTGTGTGTGGGGACGGGTAGGGATGGATGTTGGATGTGTGCCGGTCCGGGATCTATGTTGGTGCTCGCCCCTTTGTTTGTGTTTTTGTCTCTTGTTTTTTGTATGGGTGATGGGTACAAAAAAAAAAAGAAAAAAAAAATGTCAAGATTTGGAATATGCGTATGTACATTTGTGTGTGTATGTACGTATGTAAGTATGGACAGGTGCAGTTGTGTATGTGTATGTGGGTACACTTACTATACCTAAATGTACAATGTTTTTCTTTGACACAATAAAGTATAAAAAAAAATAGTTTTTGGATTTGGATCTTAGGCCAGTGGAATAACATGTATGAATTCTGAAATTGGCGCCTAAATGTATAATCCCCAGTGTTCAATGCATAATACCATAATGCTCAATGTGCCCCCTATGCTCAATGTTTAGACTCCTGCAATGGCTGCGTGTGGCTATTTTCTTTATAATGTATACATACCTATACAATATAGTCACGCTTTAATTAAAACGGCTGATCATGAGGCCCATTCTCTTCTGTGTCCGCTTATCATCATCATCATCACTCTGTGGAATGGGACTTCCTGCTGCTATGAGAACAAACTAACTACTGATACCGTGAGCTGAAATGAGTAATTTTACTGTCCCTTATGGTTTACACATGGAACGATGAATGAGAGGAGAGAGAAAGACTGTTCGATTATGAGTTTTCATTGTCCTCCATGTTAAAATCAAACCCATGATACCAAGGAGAAAAACAACGAGACAGATAGTGCTTATTAAGCGACCAGCAGTCAATGTGTATCAAATTCATGAGAAGTGATAAGAAATGGGCTTATGTAGGGCGGCTGGGTAGCGCAGCGGAGTAATCGCCTGCCTACCACCGCAGAGACACTGGTAATCGAATCCAGCTGTCAGCGGTACCTCTGGCTTGGTCGGTCGTCCCTACTAACACGATTGGCAGTGTTAGCGGGTGCGAAGCCGGTGGGGGATGTATCCTGGTCGGGGCGCCTGCTCAGCGAGGAAGGGAACTGGGGGAAGTAGTGTGATCCTCCCACACGTTACGCTCCCCCAGTGAGAGTCCTTGCTGTCAGGTGAAAAGAAGCGGCTGGCTGACTCCACATGTATCGGAGGAGACATGTGATGGTATCTATCAACCCTCCCTAGACCGGCAAGTGGGGGGGAAATGCGCGCAACGGCCAGGAAGGGAATTGGCATAACGACTAAATTGGGATGGGAGAAAAATAC
>NC_140169.1:7675555-7729378 GCF_963971535.1 Notolepis coatsorum
TCTCTTCTCTCTCTCCTCTCTTCTCTCTCCTCTCTTCTCTCTCCTCTCTTCTCTCTCCTCTCACTCTCTCCTCTCTCCTCTCTCCTCTCTTCTCTCTCCTCTCTCCTCTCTCCTCTCTTCTCTCTCCTCTCTTCTCTCTCCTCTCTCTCCTCTCTCTTCTCTCTCTCCTCTCTTCTCTCTCCTCTCTCTTCTCTCTCTCCTCTCTTCTCTCTCCTCTCTCCTCTCTTCTCTCTCCTCTCACTCTCTCCTCTCTCTTCTCTCTCTCCTCTCTCCTCTCTTCTCTCTCTCCTCTCTTCTCTCTCCTCTCTTCTCTCTCCTCTCTTCTCTCTCTCCTCTCTTCTCTCTCCTCTCTTCTCTCTCCTCTCTCTCCTCTCTCCTCTCTTCTCTCCTCTCTTCTCTCCTCTCTCCTCTCTCCTCTCTCCTCTCTCCTCTCTCCTCTCTCCTCTCCTCTCTCCTCTCTCTTCTATCTCTCCTCTCTCCTCTCTTCTCTCTTCTCTCTCTCTCTCCTCTCTCCTCTCTCCTCTCTCCTCTCTCCTCTCTCCTCTCTCCTCTCTTCTCTCTCCTCTCTCCTCTCTCCTCTCTCCTCTCTTCTCTCTCCTCTCTCCTCTCTTCTCTCTCCTCTCTCCTCTCCTCTCTCCTCTCTCCTCTCTTCTCTCTCCTCTCTCCTCTCTCCTCTCTCCTCTCTCCTCTCTCCTCTCTCCTATCTCTCCTCTCTTCTCTCTCCTCTCTTCTCTCTCCTCTCTCCTCTCTTCTCTCTCCTCTCTTCTCTCTCCTCTCTCCTCTCTTCTCTCTTCTCTCTCCTCTCTCTTCTCTCTCTCCTCTCTCCTCTCTCTTCTCTCTCTCCTCTCTTCTCTCTCCTCTCTCCTCTCTTCTCTCTCCTCTCTCCTCTCTTCTCTCTCCTCTCTTCTCTCTCCTCTCTCTTCTCTCTCTCCTCTCTCCTCTCTCTTCTCTCTCTCCTCTCTTCTCTCTCCTCTCTTCTCTCTCTCCTCTCTTCTCTCTCTCCTCTCTCCTCTCTTCTCTCTCCTCTCTCTTCTCTTCTCTCTTCTCTCTCCTCTCTTCTCTCTCCTCTCTCTTCTCTCTCTCCTCTCTCCTCTCTCTTCTCTCTCTCCTCTCTTCTCTCTCCTCTCTCCTCTCTCCTCTCTTCTCTCTCCTCTCTCCTCTCTTCTCTCTCCTCTCTTCTCTCTCCTCTCTCTTCTCTCTCTCCTCTCTCCTCTCTCTTCTCTCTCTCCTCTCTTCTCTCTCCTCTCTTCTCTCTCTCCTCTCTTCTCTCTCTCCTCTCTCCTCTCTTCTCTCTCCTCTCTCTTCTCTTCTCTCTTCTCTCTCCTCTCTTCTCTCTCCTCTCTCTTCTCTCTCTCCTCTCTTCTCTCTCTCCTCTCTTCTCTCTCCTCTCTCCTCTCTCCTCTCTTCTCTCTCCTCTCTCCTCTCTCTTCTCTCTCTCCTCTCTCCTCTCTCTTCTCTCAATTTCAATTCAATTCAAATGGGCTTTATTGACATGGGAAACATACGTTTACATTGCCAAGGCCAAACAAAACAAAACAATCAAACATAAAGCAAAATAAATCAGTACATTACAGACGGAATTTCTTGTACAGTCTTTATGGTGGTTGCATTCCGCTGGATGTCCTTTTCTTGTCACAGCAGCTCACAAATCTTGCTGCTGTGTTTGCACATTCTTGTATTTCTCCCAGTAGGTATGGGAGTTTTGAGTTATTGTCCATGTTTTCAAAGTCTCTTTGGGTGTTTGCAATTTGTGGGAAGTATATGTCTCTGATGTCTTGGTATAGGGGGCAGGTTGTTAAGAAGTGGAGCTCGGTTTCCACCTCTTCTTGTGTGCAGTGGGTGCATAGTCTGTCTTCTCTTGGGAGCCAGGTCTGCCTATGGCGGCCTTTCTCAATGGCTAGGCTGTGCTCGCTGAGTCTGTACCTAGTCAAGGATCTTCTTAGTTTTGGGTCAGTCACGGTGCTCAGGTATTCTGCCACTGTGTACGCTCTGTTTAGGGCCAAATAGCATTTCAATTTGCTCTGGTTTTGGGTTGTTTCTTTCCAATGTGTCAGATAGTTTTCTTTTTGTTTTCTTATAATTTGATTTAGTCCAGTGTGGTTTCTGTCTGGTGGTTCTGCTTGTGTTTGTGAGCAGAGTCCCAGAACCATCTGGCTGAGTGGGCATCTATCGAGGGTCTCTCTGTGGGTGAGGGCTATGTTGTGGAGTGTGTCTGGGTCGCTTTCTTTTAGGTGGTTGTGGAATTTTAATGCTCTTTTTTGAATTTTTATGATTAGTGGGTATCTTCCTAGTTCTGCTCTGCATGCATTATTTGGCGTTTTCCGTTGGGTGCGGAGAATGGATTTGCAAAATTCTGCATGCAGAGTCTCAATTGGGTGTTTGTCCCATTTGGTGAAGTCTTGGTTTGCAAGTGGGCCCCAGACTTCACAACCATATAGGGAAATCGGTTCTATGACGGAGTCTAATATTTTGAGCCAGATTTTGACTGGAATGTCTAATATGATGTTCCTTTTTATGGCATAAAAAGCCCTTCTTGCTTTGTCTCTCAGGTCGTTCACAGCTTGATTGAAGTTCCCTGTAGCACTGATGTTTAGGCCGAGATATGTGTAGTTTTTTGTGTGTTCTAGGGAAATTGTGTCTAGGAGGAATTTGTGTTTTTGTTGTTGTAGGCTGGGCCTTTTTTGGAATATCATAATTTTAGTTTTGTTTAGGTTTACTGTCAGTGCCCATGTCTGGGAGAATTTGTGCAGAAGGTCAAGGTGCTGTTGTAGCCCTTCTTTTGTTGGGGACAGCAGCACCAGGTCATCTGCAAACAGTAGGCATTTGACTTCTGTGTTTGCTAGGGGGATGCCAGGTGCTGCAGTTTGTTCCAATGTTTTTGCCAGTTCATTTATGTATATATTGAAAAGGGTTGGACTCAAACTGCACCCCTGTCTAACCCCACGGCATTGAGGGAAGAAGTCTGTGTGTTTTCCCTCAATCCTCACAGCACATGTGTTGTTGGTGTACATTGACTTTATGAGGTCGTAGGTTTTCCCTCCAATGCCACTATCTAACAGTTTGTATAGCAAACCCTCGTGCCAAATTGAGTCAAATGCTTTTTGGAAGTCAACGAAACAGGAGTATACTTTGCTTTTATTTTTATTTATTTGGTTGTCGATTAGGGTGCTGAGGGTGAGAATGTGGTCTGTTGTACGGTGATTTGGTAGGAAGCCAATCTGTGATTTGCTCAAGGTATTGTTGTTTGTGAGGAAATGTGTGAGTCTGTGGTTAATGATCATACAGAGGATTTTTCCAAGGTTGCTGTTGACACAGATCCCACGGTAATTGTTTGGGTCATATTTGTCTCCCTTTTTGTGGAGCGGTGTTATGAGTCCTTGGTTCCAGATATTGGGGAAGATCCCGGAGCTAAGGACAATGTTAAGGAGTTTTAGTATAGCCAATTGGAATTTGTAGTCTGTGAATATGATCATTTCATTTAGGATACCATCCGCTCCGCAGGCCTTCTTGATTTTAAGTGATTTTATTTTGTCCTGTAGTTCTTGTAGTGTAATTGGGGAGTCTAGCGGGTTCTGGTAGTCTTTTATGGTTGACTCCAGGCTTTGTAGTTTGTCTTGTATGTGTTTTTGCTGTTCATTTTTTTGTATTGGGCTAAAGAGATTGGAGAAGTGGTTTACCCATACATCTCCATTTTGGATGGGTAGCTCCTCGTGGTGTTGTTTGTTTATTTTGTTCCAGTTTTCCCAGAAGTTGTTTGTTTTTATAGATTCCTCTATATCTTGTAGCTGGTTTCTAATATGTTGGTCTCTTTTTTTTCTGACTGTTTTTGTAATGTTTCAGTGTTTCACTGTATTGGAGACGTGTGTTCTGGTTGTCTGGGTCTCTGTGTTTTTGGTTTGATAGGTTCCTTAATATCTTCCTGAGATTTTTACAATCATTATCATACCATTTGTCATGCGTATTTTTATTTCTATTTTTCCTCGCTTTCCTATTTGAGGCCTTTAGGTTGGATAAGGAAGCTGTAAGGTCAAATATGTTATTGATGTTTTCTACCGCCCCGTTTACACTTTTGCTGTTGTGTTGGAAGTTTTTTTCTAGGAATTGGTCTAATTTGGATTGGATTTTTTGTAGCTTGATAGCGGATTGGAATGCTTCCATACTACTTTCTTTCCATTTGTAGTGTTTTTTAATAGTGTGTAGTTTGTTTGGTTTTGGTATTTCCTGGTTGTGTGTTGATCTATTCAGGTAGATAGTGGTTTTGCTGTGGTCTGACAGGGGTGTTTGCTGGCTGACTGTGAACGCTCTGAGAGACTCTAGGCTGAGGTCCGTGATAAAATAGTCTACTGTACTGTTACCCAGAGATGAGCTATATGTGTACCTACCATAAGTGTCCCCTCGGAGCCTACCGTTAACTATGTACAGTCCCAGCGAGCGACAGAGCTGTATAAGTTGTGACCCATGTTTATTTGTTGTTTGGTCATAGTTATTTCTGGGGGGGCATATTTGGGAGGGGATGTTCCCACCTCCTGGTAGGTGTTTGTCTCCCTGTGTGCTGAGAGTGTCAGGTTCTCGTCCTGTCCTGGCATTGAGGTCCCCACAGACTATAATGTGCCCGTAAGCCTGGAACTGGTTGATTTCGTCTTGTAGGATTAGGAACATGTCTTCCTTGTAGTATGGGGATTCAATTGGGGGGATGTAGGTGGCACACAGGTAGATATCTTTCTCGGTTGATGTAAGTTCCTTATTTATTTTTAACCAGATGAAAAAAACTCCGGTTTTGATTAGCTTTATGGAGTGGGTTAGTTCAGATTTGTACCATATTAGCATGCCTCCAGAGTCTCTCCCCTGTTTGACCCCTGTTAGCTTGGTGGATGGTACCAGTAGCTCTCTGTAGTTTGCAGGACAGCCAGTAGGACTGTTTCCTCTGTGCCATGTCTCTTGTAGGACCATGATGTCTGTGTTTGACATTTCTGTGGTAAAGTCTGGGTTTCTGCTCTTTGTTCCAAGGGCAGTTGACCTCAGACCTTGTATATTCCAGCTTGAGATGGTAAAAGATTTGTATTCCATTATTACAGTGTTATAATCCAGTGGTTTTGTCCTGGACCACAAATGAGAAGATCTTGCTGATCATCTGATGCACGGTCAGCTCCCCGGGTGGAGATCTGTCGGTCATGGGGTTGACCTGTGCATTTGTGTGGTATGGGGTTGGTGGTGGCATATGCTGTGTGTATGTGTGTTGTGGGGTTGGCAGGATATGCATTGGCTGGGGGGGGGTCTGCAGGAGGGGGGCAGGTCGAAATTGGGCGGCCTGTGCATATGTGTGATGCATCCTTTGCAGGTTGGGCGTGGGCCTGGCCTGGGGTGCAGGGTGGTCTCTGTTTGTAGCCTGTTGTTCTCTGGGTGCAGAAGGTCTTCTGGCCGTGGCTCTGGGTGGGGTGTTCATCCCTCTGTTGCTCTTGTAGGATGTGGTAGGGCTACGGTTTAGTGCAACGTCTTTCAGGGTCTTTGCGAAGTTAGGGACTGCTCTTTTGAAGATGTGAACATCGTCATGCAGGCTGTCCCGGTCTATGGTGGGGTGAGCTGCCATGTAGACGTTTTTCTTCAATGCACATTTTCTGGAGATGTGTGCATTAATACTTTGTATGAAGTCTGGGCAGTAATCCCATCTGGGTAGCAGTGCCGAGATTACTACTTTTGCTACGGGAAATGTTGACGTGGCTTTTTCAACTACTTCCATGACAGATTTGGTCACCTCCTCCTCTGTCTGCGTTCTCAAGTTGTTTGTGCCTGTGTGTATTATGATGTGGCTGGGGGATCCCAGGTTTTCTTCTGTCAGTAGTTCTATAGCCCGTTTGGTATTCTGGCACTTTATTTTCTTAACTCTGTGGTTTGGGAAGAGTTTTCCTTCTTCTACGTATCTCCCGTTTGAGTCCATGAGGAGTACAATCTGTGGACCTTCTTGAGATCTGGTGGGTGATGTTGGTGTTGGAGGTGGGGTGTCTTGAGTCTCTGCTGTTGTTGGTTGGTTGTCCTCATCTTCATCCTGAATTACTGTCTCTGTTTTATGAAGCTGTTCGGTGGTCAGAGCTGGTTTGGCTGTTGACGTCTCTTTGAGGTTTTGCATGTCCTGCCTGATTAGATTGATGTCTTTCGACACCTCTTCCACTTTACCCATGGATGTCCGCATTTCTGTCGACTCCAATTTGGCTATTTGCATCTCTTCTTTGATTTCTTTCAGCTCCAGCCTGAGTTCATTGTTCTGTTTCGACACCTCTTCTATTCTTTCCATGTGTGTTTTCACCAAGGCCCAGAGAGCAGACAGGGAGTCCTTTCGCTCTGTGTTGGGGGGGGGTCTGTAATTCTTTGCTCAATTTCCACTTGTTTGCGTTCTATCTTTGAAAACATGTCCTTCATTTGTTTCATCTCGGTGAAGCAGCAATGGTCTGTTGTGAGTGGGTCTTCACTGCTTATTTTCTTTAGTGCCGTTTCTTTGATTCTGGGGAAGTCTTTCTCAAAGGGACTTGTGTTGCCCTGAATCACTATCATTCCTGTATGATAGAAGTTTGCAACTGTTTGGTTCTCCCCTGTGTCTATTAACAGTGTTTGTGAGTCCTTGTTTCCCCTTTTTGTAGCAGAGGGATGATGCTCTTGTGTGGCCGCGTGCCATGCCGTATAGTCTTCAGTGTAGAAAATTAGGTTAGTTTTGCGTCCAGTGCATTCAAAGTCTGCAAATAGTTTATTTGGCTTGCTCTTTAAAAAATCTTCTTTGTATTTCTTCTTTTCTGCTTTGCTCTTAATTTCTTCTGGGTACAGCACTTTGGGGACTTGCGTTTGGCCCTTATTTGCATTTGTATCAGGGAGCGTGTGTGGCTCATGTTCCATTGTTGAGGGTTGAAGAACTTCACACCTCTATGTCCTTGCCTGTCAAGGAGTCTGGTTATATCCAGTTTACCAGTTTGTACTTTGTAGATGTTTTAGCTCAAATGTCTGCCTAAAATGTCAGTATTATTCAGTTTTTGGTTTGAGGTAGGCCTCTCTCAGTCCAGGTACTTACTCCGTTATAACTCCAACAAAGCAACAAAACACTGGTCCTTGAGTTTGCCCCTGTGATCATATGACCTTTCCGGTCAATTAGTCCAAAAACAGGTCTTAATTCCAGATTACCCGGATGTGTGGTATGAAAATTATGAGATTGGTATAATCCTCTCTAGCTCCTTGTGTAGAGATATCCAGGTATATTCCAGGTATATTCCTATTTGAGTGTATTTTTCCTATATATCCTATTTGAGTAAGAGCAGGAGCTCTGAAAGACACAACCTCTCTCCTCGAACGTTCACACCTCTCTCTCTCCTCTCTTCTCTCTCCTCTCTTCTCTCTCCTCTCTCTTCTCTCTCTCCTCTCTCCTCTCTCTTCTCTCTCTCCTCTCTTCTCT
Source organism: Notolepis coatsorum (assembly GCF_963971535.1). Lineage (NCBI taxonomy): Eukaryota > Metazoa > Chordata > Actinopteri > Aulopiformes > Paralepididae > Notolepis > Notolepis coatsorum. The sequence goes on from NC_140169.1 coordinate 7,682,988, forward strand.
CTCCTCTCTTCTCTCTCCTCTCTTCTCTCTCTCCTCTCTCTCCTCTCTCCTCTCTCCTCTCTCCTCTCTCCTCTCCTCTCTCCTCTCTCCTCTCTCTTCTCTCTCTCCTCTCTCCTCTCTTCTCTCTCCTCTCTTCTCTCTCCTCTCTCTTCTCTCTCTCCTCTCTCCTCTCTCTTCTCTCTCTCCTCTCTTCTCTCTCTCTCTCCTCTCTCTCCTCTCTTCTCTCTCCTCTCTCCTCTCTTCTCTCTCCTCTCTCCTCTCTCCTCTCTCCTCTCTCCTCTCTCCTCTCCTCTCCTCTCCTCTCTCCTCTCTCCTCTCTCCTCTCTTCTCTCTTCTCTCTTCTCTCTTCTCTCTCCTCTCCTCTCTTCTCTCTCCTCTCTCCTCTCTTCTCTCTCCTCTCTTCTCTCTCCTCTCTCTTCTCTCTCTCCTCTCTCTCCTCTCTCTCCTCTCTTCTCTCTTCTCTCTCCTCTCTCCTCTCTCCTCTCTCCTCTCTCCTCTCTCCTCTCTCCTCTCTCCTCTCCTCTCTCCTCTCTCCTCTCTCCTCTCTCCTCTCTCCTCTCTCCTCTCTCCTCTCTTCTCTCTTCTCTCTCCTCTCTTCTCTCTCCTCTCTTCTCTCTCCTCTCTTCTCTCTCCTCTCTCCTCTCTCTTCTCTCTCTCCTCTCTTCTCTCTCCTCTCTCCTCTCTTCTCTCTCCTCTCTCCTCTCTTCTCTCTCCTCTCTTCTCTCTCCTCTCTTCTCTCTCCTCTCTTCTCTCTCTCCTCTCTCTTCTCTCTCTCCTCTCTCCTCTCTTCTCTCTCCTCTCTTCTCTCTCCTCTCACTCTCTCCTCTCTTCTCTCTCCTCTCTTCTCTCTCCTCTCTTCTCTCTCCTCTCTTCTCTCTCCTCTCTCTTCTCTCTCTCCTCTCTCCTCTCTCTTCTCTCTCTCCTCTCTTCTCTCTCCTCTCTCCTCTCACTCTCTCCTCTCTCCTCTCTCCTCTCTCTTCTCTCTCTTCTCTCTCCTCTCTTCTCTCTCCTCTCACTCTCTCCTCTCTCCTCTCTCCAGTCAGATTTGTGATCCCCTGGGCGGAGGTGACCCGCTTGGAGCGCGTCTCCGTGGGTCTGATGACGGAGACGGTGAGGGTCAGCACGCGCCAGCGGCAGCGCCACTTCTCCATGTTCCTGAATATGGACGAGGCCTTCGGGGTCATGGGACAACTGGCGGACATCGCCCTCCGACGCCTGCTGGACAACGAGGGTCTGGAGCTGGACCGAGTCCTACAGCAGCCCACGCGCATCACCAAGAGGTCAGGAGGTCAGGGTGAGGGGGGGGGGGTGTGTGTGTGTGGACCGATTGCTATCATAAGATGAGATATTCCTTTATTGATCCCCTTGGGGAAATTCAGGAGTCATAGCAGCATGGGGGAGGTACAGGTAGGGGCAGGGTAATGGAAGAAAGACATAAATATATTTGATATGAATTGTATTTAGGCCTAAATATAAAACGAAATCTGAATATGATAAAAAAGAAAAATTAACCGTATAAATAAATGTGCAGATGAGGGTATGTATGCCCTATCGGTTATAATATATGTTACAATAGATATAGGCAATAAAAATGGAATCTGAATATATATATATTAGAGGTGGGCATAGATAATTTTTTTTTAATCTAGATTAATCTATCTGCAATCCTGGAGTTAATCTAGATTAATCTAGATTAAAATGGCTCATTTGAAGTCTGCCGAAGGCATTCAAAATATGTGTGTTCTACCTAGGGATGGGTATCGTTAGGATTTTATCGATACTACTACTCTTATCGATACTGCCTAACGGTCCGGTACTTTATCGACATTGCTTTATTATTTACAACTTTATAAATAAATATTATTTCTTCAGCAACAGCAGCAGCAATGTTCTTTTATATAACTTTATAAATAAATATAATAAATAAATATAATTTCTTCAGCAACAGCAGCAACAGTGTTTTAAATGTGTCTGAATTATAGACTTTTTTATAATAAACAACAAATGTAAGATAAAAAAAAATATATACACTGAATTGTTACCTAAAGCCCTTGGACTCCACTGTTGAGAAGGGGTGCAGGCCTTTGACAACAAACTGGGTCACAGCCCTGTGACACTCGTCCCCCCCCCCCCCCCCCCCCCTACCTCTGTCATCCTTCCTAGCTGCTAGGGTGAAAGGACTTGGCTTGGCTGGGACGCGTCCCTGTATTCGGTGGTGGAGGGTGAGGGAGGAGGCGTGGGCTGTCATCTTTCAAATATATTTGTAGCTAAACAATTATATTTTATTTATTAGCCTATTCGTAATAATTCGTTATTAGCCTAGCTAACTCTGTATTATCTTGGCTTACCTGCAGTGGACGTGCATGGAGATGGAACACTGCGAGCAAAGCAGTCAAAAACGGCGCATTTCTCCAGACTAATGTTATGTTTTGACAACAGATGTTTTGACAAATTGCTTGTATTGCCACCCATACTTGCAAATGTTTTATTGCACTTGTGGCAACGTGCGTTGTCGGCATCGACTTTCGTAAAGTGTACCCAGACTTTAGTTTTGTTCTCTCCGCCATGATAATAATAATAATAATAATAATGAGCGCAGAGCTCGGTCTGTGTCCTCAGCGCTTCAACACTGAGCCACAGACAGGCCCCGCCCTTAAGTACCCGTATGTGTGAGTGAGTGAGCGGCTCGCTTCTCGTGCAGACAGAGAGAGGAGAGGAGACCCAAGTTTGAGAAATAGATTAACGGCGTCAATTGTATTATTGCGCGATAACAGTCCGGCGTTAATGCAGCACGTTAACGCCGTTAACGGCCCAGCTCTAATATATATATACTATGAATAAGCCTCACGTGACGAATTACAGGAAGTGAGAAGGACTTGGTTAGTCTCCCTTTGAAACGTCTCTGTTGTAACTCAGGGGTCAAATTATTTAGGTGGGCATATACAGTATATATTTATTTTTATATACACACTGTTTTAGAATAACATAATGAATAGTAGTGAACCCCTGAATGGCTTGTAAGCTAAGTTAAAAGCCCTTCTTTTTCTATTCTCAGTCAGGATGGTTATAGCAGGCAAAAGTATCAAAGCCCCAACAATGCAATGATGGCAGACGAATATGGGGAATAATAAAGTCGTTTTTGCCAAAATGGGCACATGTTGAACTGTTGAGACTCACTGCATCACATGGGGCTCCCGTTTGAGTGGAAAATGCTGCCAACTTTGCTCTGGCTTCCTCCCTCTGTGCCTGGTGGCCGGTCCAACCTGTGCTTGAGAGCCCAAACCCAAGTACTTCCTGAAAACCACCCATGTTGACTGATATACCTCCTTTCACCTTCCTCTCCTTCCCTCCACAGACATTCTAATAGCACTCTAGCCCAGAGTTGGTACAGTGGATATAGCATTGGCCAAATTGCACTACTGTTTGCCGAGTCGTTGCGCGAGAGTTGGAAGTTTTATTTATTTGATCACTTGTAGGCTACCATAGCGCAATATTAGCGCAGGCTCATGACAGCAACGTTATGTTAGTGACTTGGTTGAAACGTGATTCCGGAGTGATATGAAGTAAAGTCGAAGCAAATGCATCCTCGCTCCTCTGACTGCGAGCAGTGCTCTGCATGTCTGTCCGCGTGCACTGCCACTGTCTGTCTGTGTACGAGTCTGGTCCAATCACATACGCGTCCCGTCAGCGTTTTTCCCCCTCACCCACAGTCTGCGAATCAGAGGCAGAGTAGGGGAGTAGGGCGGGTCTTCACGGACTGCATGTCGTCTCTCTCTTTCAGTTCAAATCGGAGCAGAGTTGACCGCGCATCTACAGTAAACTCGCTCCCAGTTTTATCTCTGTGAGGTAAATGTAGCTATTAGCCTAGTTTCGCCAGCAGGCAGCCAGCAGAAAAATATGGCATTTTCAAAGATGGTCAGTAAAAGAAAAGTCGACTGCAATTCAAAGGTGAATGGACGGAAAAATATGCATTCATCCTGAGTTCCTCCCAGCCAGGGGCGTAGCTGGAGATTCTGGGCCCCATGAAAGAATCAATTTGTGGGCCCCCAATCTATAAAAAAATGTGGGGCATTTATTTATTGATAAACGCATAATATGGTTTTTACCAATTTTTTTTATAAACAGCTCTGTGATAGAATAAAAAAAATGCACAGTGCATTTCCATAGCTGTGGATGAGTCCACTGACACCACTGAGAAGCCTGAAGAACCGTTCATGTTCTGAAGAACTGTTCATGTTCTGAAATGTTATTGCTAAAGATTGAGAAGATCAGTTGTACTTTTTTTTGAATACTTGAAACCCTTTTTTTGTGGAATATTTGATGCGGCCCAGCCTCACCCAGACTCTACCTCCAGCGGCCCCCAGGTAAATTGAGTTTGAGACCCCTGGTCTAAGGGCTTAAGAGTGGAAGCCGCTGCATGTCTATAAATCACATCTCCGTAATCCAAAACAGATAGGAACACTGCTTCAACAACTCTCTTTCTACTAATCATAGGGAAGTTGGCTCTATTTCTATACAAAAAGCCAATCTTTTTTCCGTAATTTACTGGCGAGAACGCCCACATGATATTTAAATGTAAGTCCTTCATCGATTTAAATACCAAGGTATTTGTAACTGAGGGGTACAATTCCCTGACTGTATTGAATAAGTATGGTATCATTAAACCACTACTGCGTTATGTACATTACTACTGGCCATACAGTACACAGGTATATGTGATGAACACTCCCACAATAACACGGCTTCACAAGAAATACTGTTTAGAAGAATATTTATTAGCAGCACGAAGATTATCTTACATTACTTATCAAGATTGAGAGTTGCGCTTGTAAGGCGAAGAATGTGCATGAATAGGTCAAGAGCGTAAGTCCATGAGCATATTACGCAGGAGATAATTAATACCACCTGTATCATAAGAATTATATATGGTACACTAGTAGGTCAGCTGAAGATACTAAGGAGGTCCCTCCGGTTGTAAGCCAGCAGGGGAGAAGAATGTTCGAATGCAAAAGTCTGGATCAACGGGGAATCAATAAGCTCCAGCTACGGGAGGCGGTACATTACTCCTTTGATCGGCAGACGAAAGCAGCAGCTATAATCCAAGTATGCGCGACAGCATAGGTGAAAGCCAGCCAGCCTCTCATAGAGACGGGCTCGAGTGATGCTCCTCACGGGTAAATCCCACACAGCAGCGGGGTAGAACGGTTCTCTGATCCAGCAGCCACGGTACCAAAGCAATATAATAATCCAGCCGGAAAAGGCTCTGCATTCACCGGTGTAGATTCTCCGGTGCACAGTACTTCACATTAACTAGGTCGAACTTGACGTTATTACACTAAGCTCTGATACTTTTACTATCCTATTCGCACGCGGTTATAAGTGCTCTATTTAGACGCAAGGTTGCTCACTTCACTTGGTCGTTGACTCGTGATGAAGGCTTTTACTAGTAAGGAACGAACGATACGTTGAACGAACGTTTTAGGATAAGACAAGACTACTGCTGTATCCACCTGCGACGTATTTATACGTACAGTGAATAATCTAGTGCCAACCTTATTTCTGTCTCGTATTCCTGCGCAAACCTGGGCATGTTGAGACAAGCCTTGGCGGTGGCTTTGAACTCGGCATTGGGGGTATGGCCGTGGCGCCTAGGGGATCGCTTCCAATAGGAGAACGAATATTATGGTCTGTCCTGTACCAGGTAAAGGGATATTCCGTGTATATGTACAAAGAATATACAAGGGATATCAAACGATATACAAATATTATACATGGGATCTCAGGCAATAAATATATATATTCGGTTTAATCTGACCCTTTGTAACAGCCGCCTCCTAATTAGTCCGCACCTAATTAGATAAGCAGAGACAGATTAACCGCCTTGTCCACTACTCAATGTCCGTTGTGAGGAGTAGGGCAATTCACAAAGTCAGTGGGTCATGATCGTCATTAAGCAAGTCGGGGAGCCTTGGCAACTCTATCAGCCTCGCCACGGGTCGGGTGTATGTCCGCCCCTGGACGAGCACTTCTGCCGCTCTGACCTTTCCGTCGGCACCAGTGATCGCTTTGCTTACGCGGCCGGCCGGCCACGCAGCTCGGGGTGGTGACTGGTCTATGATCACGACGGCTGTGTCCACTTTTAAGTTGTCCCCGTCCTTGACCCGCTTCTGACGGGCTGGAAGGGATGGTAGGGGGGTTAGGAGGAAGCGGGCCTGAGACTGCTTTGATCTGTGCTTGGCTGCGCCTCCACCTCCTCCGTCTGTTTCTCTTGTTTGCTCTGTACCCCGTCTGAGGAGGGGCCGGTTCCGGCCGCCCCATCAAGGAGTCGCTTGGGGTGCTGGGTTCGAGGTCGGCTACGTCTGGAGCGCAGCTGAGGGGGGTGGAGTTCCGAACTCCCTCTTGTGCCCACGGTTCTCTCACAGGCCTCTCGCTTAATGTCAATAGCCTCTCGACGGGCTGTACGAGAGAGTGGCCGGTGTCGCTCACCTTTGTGTGTAGGCAGCGTGTAGACGTCGGTTGACTGTCAAGTCCGTAGAGGGGGCCCTGGAGCGTCCACGCCAGTCGGGTCTGAACCGCGACTGGGCATCCTTTGGGTCCGATGTGGGCCGCCTCAATTGGGAGAATGAGGTCCGCGTGGTCGGAGCCGATGAGCAGGGTCGGTGTGGCGCCGTCGATAAGCGGTATAGGTAGTTGACGTAGGTGCACATACTTCGCCATCAGCTGTGGGATGGGGTAGGTGTACTGCGACAGGCCTATGTCGTGGCTGGTGAAGACGTTGGTAATACTATACTGCTTCTCTGGCTGGTCCACCGCTGCTATCTTGAAGGAGACATTTTCACCCTTTATGGTCTTCTGGTCCCTTCTGATGGTGCGTATTGTCATGGTACCTTTGGCACCCCGCAGGCCCAACTGGGCTGCGGGCGAAGCGAGGAGGAGAGTCTTTTCAGACCCATCGTCCAGGACGGCGTAAGTGTCCAGGACCTTGTCCTCGTAGCTCAGGAGCACTCTGACCACTTTGATGAGCACTCGGGGGGTCCCGCTATGCTGGTCAATGTGGAGCACTCCTGTTGGTCGGTTGCTTTGGATCGTCTGGGGTGGTGCCGACTCACGGTCGTCCGAGTAGCACCGTGACTCCCAGTGTCTGCTGTAGCAGTCGGGACACCAGGGGGCGGTCTGGTGGATCTTCGGTACTGGTGCCACCGCCTCGGCCTGGTACATTACCGTGACGGGCCCACTTTGTTGTCCTGGCGGACGCCTGTTGATGTCATGCAGGACCTCCAAGTGGGCGCCGCCGCACCTGCCGCACTTCTTCTTCAAACGGCACTCAGCTGCCATATGGCTGCGCGCGCAGCGGAAGCAGCGGCGGTGGTCCTTGATCCACTGACTCACCTCGTCCGTGGTCAGCTTCCCGAAAGTGTCGCATTGATACAGCCGATGTTCCCCTTCACAGTACTGGCATTCAATCTTCCACTCCTCTTTCGTCAAGGGGGTGTTGTGGTTCTTGTGCTGCGGTACTGATTCGGCTTGGTGCATAACGGTCACCGACCGGCGGTTATCATTTGATCCCCGAGGTCCTAGTCTTGGGCTTGGTCCACTCCATACGAACGTATCCAGTCGTAGGCTGCTGACCTCCCTGGCGAGGAACTCAGATAGGTCTAGGAGGGATGCCTCTGGGCCGTTGGGGTCACGGTGGTCTCTCTGCCGCCGAAAACGCTCTTGTCGGGCGGGAGGGAGCTTCTCTAATATTCTTTCTACATTAGAGTTAGCGTACAGTTCGTATATCCCTTTTTCCTTTTGGGACCCCAGCATCCCTACCAGGGACTGTACCTTGATAGAGAGGTCATCCAATGCTCTGTTGTCTCTGGCTGGGGGGAGACGGTCGATGTCTCTTATCTCTTGTATCACGTAGTCCCATATGCGTCCATAACGTTGGTCGAGGGCTACTAGAGCCGCGGTGTATGGGGTACTTGAGTTGGAATATGCCAGCGCTATATTATGCGCTCTGGGCACCTTCAGGTGCTTGAGTAGGATAGCATACTTGTACGTCTCATCGGGGACATCGGACATCATTGTCTCTAGGCACATTCGTAGCTCTGTGTACTGTGCTCTGTTCTCGTGTGTGAAGTCCGGGAACGTCGGTGTGCCAAGGTACGATGCCATGGATGGCTGGCACATCGGTGAGCGTTGGGGGAGAGGCCTCCTGGGCGAGTCTCCCCGTACGTGTCGTCGTGGGCTGGTACTTGGCGGGTACCGAAGCCCGGGTACCCAGGTGCTGTTCCTCGGGGCTGGCGGTGCGTCAAACTCACCCGTGAGTTGAGTCGGGGGTTTGTAGCGCAGTGACTCGGGGCTGACGTCTGGGCTGTACTGGGCCTCCTGGTCCAGAGTACGTTGCTGCTGGTCGGGGCTGTACTGGGCCTCCTGGTCCAGAGTGCGTTGCTGCTGGTCGGCTTGACATTCCTCCTCTTCCTCTTCCTCTTCCTCTGCTAGGTCCTGGAGTCTTCTGTTCAGTCTCTCGGCGTGGTCCGGTTCTTCCCGGTTGCTGGATCTCGTATGGACCGGCCGGGGAGGGGGTTCGAAGACGTGGACAGGATCCTCCTGTTGGCGGGGTCCCGGGTCGCTTGGTCGGGTAGGGGAATGTGTCCTAGACCCTTGTCGTGATGATCTCCGGGAGCTCCGTGCGGAGAGAGGGGGTGTCGCCATGGCAATCAATTTATCCATCATCTGCGCCTGCAGCCGGTCGCGCTCTGCCTCGCGCTGGGCATGGGCGGCGTTGCGCACTGCTTCGCGCTGGGCATTGGCGGCGTCGCGCTGTGCATTGGCGGCGGCGTGCTGTGCCTCGGCGCGGCTTCTTTCAATGTTCTCTTCCGTCTGAAGGCGTCTGGTCTCCAGTCTTATGCGGTCGTCTTCACTCCTTTGTTGCGCCTGGAAGCGCTCTCGCTCGGTTGCAGAATGTTCGCGTTCACTGAGGGCTTGCGCTTGGAGTTGCGCGTGAAGGCGCTCTCGTTGGTCTGCAGCTTGTTCGCGCTCGCTCGTCTGTTGCGCTTGAAGTCGATCGCGTTCGGTGGAGGCTGCCAGGGTGGCGATGAATGCCTGCGCCAGCATCTTGTCCGCTTCGCTGGGGGAAGACACCGACGGAGGTGATCGGCTTCTGGCAGTGGTCGTTGGAGATCTGTTCTCTGGGCGTGCCTCGAGGTCCGTCTCCTGGGCGCGCTTCTCTTCTGGTAGTGGGTCGGGTTCCGTCCCTGGAGCGATTTCTTTATCCTGGAGCTCTCCGGGGGCTGTCCCGTTGGCGTTGTCGGGGGGTAAAGTCATGTCATGTCCCTCCTGTTCCCCCCTGTGAGCTTGGTCAGTTACGTTAGAACCCACTGGGGTCTCTACTGGCAGGGTCGTCTGGTCGGTAGGGTTTGACATGCTTTGACTATCCGCTTTATTTATTTTATCCGTATTTAACTTCTTTATAAAGCTAGGTAGTAGTGACTTCCGGTTTAGCTTTAGAATGGAGTAGGTCGCATGTGACACAGCTGCTCACCCGTTATTTTTTTTTCGTTTTTAAAACATATTTATATACCATTAATGCGTTTAAAACTTGACGCATATATCAACTGAGACTATCAACTAACTATATTGACCAAAAGAATCGAGATGCCACCAAAGAAAGACCCAAAGAAAGACCCAAAACCAGTCGAAGAGGTCCCGCCGCGGGACCCAGGATACGTACAGCGGACAGCAGAAAATATTGACTTGACAGAGGCCGCTTCAAGTTCAACCCCATCAAAGACCTCCGCAGATACCGAACATATCATCCGGAAAATGGAGGAAATGGGGAAGACAATGGAGAAGAGAATGGAGGAAATGATCCTCCAATCACAACTGAAAATAACTCAAAAAGTAGATGCTATTAAAGAATCTATTGAAGGCAAAATTGATGCGCTGAGAGCGGACGCCGACGCACAGAATAAACGCACCGAGGCTCTGGAGAAAGTAGTGGAAGCCCACAAAATCAATTTCACTCACATCTACAAGGAAGTAGAGGCTAACACAGTTAACCTAACTGCTGAGATGAAGGGGAACTACAATGAAATCAAGACGGAGCTCAGCGAAATAACGGTGGAGCTCACGCGAATCAATAAAGAACAGAAAGCCAAAATATTCGAGATGGAATATCAAAAACGCAGGCTGAATATTCGTATTGTCGGTCTGGACGAATCAGTGAGATGTGAAAACCCTGAAGAGTTTGCCACAGAATTACAGAAAATCTTGGGAACAGGAATCCTTCCTAAAATACCGGAGGTGGATGAGTGCTTCAGATTGGGTCCCCGCTCCATTGGCAATAACGCTAAGCCCAGAGTGATATTAGTTATACTGCGCCAAGTCAGAATAAAAGAAATGATTATGCGTGAAACTCGCAGGATGAAAGGCAATCTGAAACACATGGAGGTACCAATACACTGCTTTGAAGATTATTGTCGTGAGGTAGTGGAACTGCGTGCCAAGTTCAAGACGGTGATGTCTCAACTATACCTGGGGAAATACAGACCCCTACTAATATACCCTGCAATACTTCGCGTCGTCGACAAACAAGGAGCAAAGGTTCTCCTCAACTCGCCTGAAGAGGCAGCCAAATTCCTGTCTGAACAGGAGCAGAATAGTGTATAAATGGCCTTTTAAATCTCAGTTATGCAAGGTCACCATATAGTACAACCTTTAATAACCGAGGATTTGGGACAGAGAGACCTACGTGCTCAGAATTTTTGAATGCTTTCCCCGACGTGTATATTATTGCGGACATATTGGATTTAAGATTGGAACACTCCAGAACATACTGGAACATTCAGACAATGTAAAAATGACATATTGGAATAATCTAGAACATCGAAGCATTCTTTGATATATGGAGCATTCTGGAATATCAGCAATACGTGGTCATTCATTCTACCAGAAGCCCCTCGGGGGAATAATCAACAGCTATCTAGATGCAGAACCACAGAGCCATCATAGCCGGCCGGCTGAAAGATCACTCTACACAACGATCATCGCCCACCCCGGTCGGGGGAAATGCTGCATATACGTATTTAAAAATAGTTTTTTATTAATGGGAAATAATTTCACTACTTCTCCAATTAATACTTTAGATGTTTAAGCATAGCAATGCTCTTTTAAGATCTAAGTTAATGTTCTCTTCCTTTTACTTGTTTTTTTTTTATTTTTTTTATTTCTTTTTTTTTTCATCCGCTCTCTCTGATTTATTGAGGCTCTCTCTTCAGTTCAATACCTTCATATTATTCATGGGTTACTATAAATTACTATAAATTACAAGTTCATATAAAATGTAAGTGATTAAGGCATGACAATTGAAGCTTATTTTTGGTCTTTATTTTTAGTTTATCTCATTTAAATTTTTATTCATTTATTTTTTACGGGTAAGTGGCCAAGCCACAGTCGACATTCTACTTATTGTAGAATTTAGAGTGTTAGATCCTATGGTATACATAGGAATGTTAAGGATAATTGGATCATTCTGGGATATCCGGTGGTGCAAGGGAGAGAGTCATACGCAAAGGTTGTGTTCATGGAACACAATCCTGTACGACTCTCGGTGGGAGGGAAGGGTAGGGGATTTTTATTTGTATATATGTATGTTTTTAAGCTCGGCTCTCAACGGGACCTCACTAGTGGGATGTATATCTATTATTGCCTCGCACTCTAGAAGCATTACCAAAAATTACAATGCAACATGTATAGACTATGGCTAGTTTGAATATAATGATATGGAACACCGGGGGAATAAATAACCAACTCAAACGCAAAAGCGTGCTCACACTGATGAAAAAAGAACATGTGGACATTGCTCTGCTAAGTGAAACACACATTCTAGGGAAAGACATAGGTAAATTAGCGGACAACATATACCATAATATCAGTCACTCCTCTATTGGTACGAGAACTCGGGGTGTAGCAATAGTCGTTAAACGTAAGTTGAATATTGTACTAAAGGGAGTATGGTCTGATGTAGAAGGTCGGATAACTATAGCTAAGATTGAACATAAAAACAGGAAAATAGCGTTGATAGCGGTATACGCCCCAAATTTGTACGAAGAAGATTTCTTCACTACACTAACCAATGCAATGTTAGACATTCCCGATTACTCATTTATAATAGGAGCGGATTTTAATGCCATCTGGAACCCAAGGATAGACAAATCTTACCTCGCCTTTTCCAGCGAACAAAAGAATTCATCGAAGGCATTAAAGGATTGGTCAAAGATTACAGGTGTAAAGGACTTATGGCGGTTACTTAATCCCACGACCCGAAAGTACTCTTGTCGATCTGCGAGACATAAGACACTATCCAGAATAGATTATGTCTTTGCATCACAGAGACTATTTGATAATTATGAAGTGGAAATTATACCCAACGCACTATCAGATCACTGTTATTTACTCCTTAAAGGTACATTTGGTATACTATCCTCCCGAGCCCCAAGATGGCGATTTAACTCGTTGCTGCTTAACAACAAGGAATTCATTACACAACTCAAAGAAGCTCTTATAGTATTCCAACGGGAGAATGCAAACTCGGTGCAAGACCCCAGAATAATATGGATGTCGGTAAAGGGAATGATCAAAGACTTCACGGATAGCTTTTCCTCCAAAATGCGCAAGAATCAAAGCACAAAACTGGATGAGCTGGAAACGCTTTACTCAACGTTATTTAATTCTCTGAAATACAACAACTCAACTCGACTAGAAAATCAAGTTAACGTACTAAAAATAGAGATCAATGACATATACAGACAACAATCGGAAATACAAATATGCAGTACAAGACAACAGCAGTACTCCCACGGTTCCAAACCCAGCCACCTATTAGCCATGCGATTAAGAATTAATGCAACATTTGCAGATATAACTACCATTAGAGCACAACAAGTACTTGTAACAGATCCTGTAAAAATAAACGATACATTCAAAGTATTCTACTCCGATTTATATAAATCAGAAATGACCTTCGATCAAAACAAAATGGACACATTTCTTAATCAAATTATTCTCCCTAAACTTTCAGAGGATGACGCTAAACAGTTAGAAATACCGATCACACTAGAGGAACTCAAGAAGGCCATAACCGCAATGAAAAGTGGTAAGGCTCCAGGAAGAGACGGTTTCCCATCAGAAATGTACCTTTCTTGTTGGGACATAATTGGCCCCTTATTACTAAATATGATCTTATACTCAGTCAAGGAGGGGAACTTCCATAAAACTGACAATATTGCACTCATAACAGTCCTCCTTAAAAAAGACAAAGACCCCAACGAGTGCGGTAGTTATAGACCTGTAAGCCTCCTCGGAACAGATATCAAACTGTACTCTAAGGTATTAGCCATCAGATTACAAAAGCATATGACGTCTTTAGTTCACCCGGACCAAACTGGCTTCATAGGAGGCCGCCTGATCACTGAGAACATAAGACGTATACTGCACGTACTTGATGCCGACAAGGAGGACACCATACCTAAGGCGATGCTGTCCCTGGATGCTATGAAGGCCTTTGACAGGCTGGAATGGTCGTATCTGTGGGCAGTGCTAGAAAGGATGGGGTTAGGAAAAGGATTCATCGATATGATTAAAGTATTATACAAAGACCCATCGGCCATGATTACAACAGGCACAATCATCTCTGAAATATTTCCGGTATCACGCTCTGCCAGACAGGGTTGTCCTCTTAGTCCCGGACTGTTCAATCTATCATTAGAGCCTTTAGCACAATATATAAGACAATCCCAATCCATAGAACCTATCGTAATCAAGGGCACACAACAAAAAATGTGTTTATATGCGGACGATGTAATATTGTTCATGAAAAACCCCAACACCACATTGCCTCATCTGCTCAAGTTGATTGAGGACTTTGGTGATTTATCGGGATTTAAGATAAATTGGCCGAAGTCGGCTTTCCTTCCACTTAACACCCCTGCAAAAAAAGATACAACCCTCCCAGGACAGATACCGATGGTAAAACATTTCAGATGCTTGGGAGTGGAAATATTCCCTACCATAAGACAAACGGTGAAGCACAACTACACAAAAATCCAAAACAAAATCAAAGACGACCTTGATAGATGGGCAAAACTTAAGAACACAGTACAAGCACGGATATCAATAGTTAAGATGGATGTACTACCTAAAATCAACTTCTTCTGTTCAATGCTACCGTTACCCCCTCCAGAGGGTTACTGGAAAAGATTACACTCCTCCACATACAAATTTATTTGGAATAACAAACCACCACGTATAAAAAGATCCACCGCACAGAGAAATAAAGCAGATGGTGGCATGGCATTTCCAGATTTTTTCCTATATTTTAAGGCGTACTCATTAAGTCCATTGACAACATGGTTTGACTCCCAAGCATTAGCATCTTGGAGAAAAATAGAAGAAAACATAGTAGCCCCACATAGACTGAAGGACATAGCATACACTAAACTACCAATCAAGCACTGTGAACGAAAATTTGGCCCCATAATTACTCATGCGATCCGGATATGGCGTGAATCACAAAAAAAAAATCCTAACCCACAAGAATGGCACAATCATACTCCCTTATTCAATAACAATGCTCTCTTAATTGGAAAACGACCTATAAGATTCCCTATATGGGAAGAGCAAGGCATACACTCATTAGGGGATGTTTTTAACAAACAGGGTTTTTGTAGTGATAAAGAAATACGCAAAAAATGTAATCTCACCAAGTCCACATGGCTTTTTCACAAACAGTTAGAGCTATGTTTGAAGTCTCACGGTGTTCCATTAGACAGACCAATTGAACACCACAGATACCACAAATTCTTCTACTCAAGAGAGACATCGAGAGGTTTTGTTTCAGAATTTTATCATCAATTACTAACGTCCTCGTATGAAACCCTCCAACTTGACTCTGTCTGGAGGAGGGATATACCAGACCTGGAAAATGACTGATTGGCAAGGAGCCTGGGCAAATGTCCGACTTACATCAAGGAACCCGGATCATCAACAAATCAATCTTAACTATATTCACAGGACATACTTGACTCCTATAAGACTGTGCCGAATGGGGCTCAAACAAGATTCCAAATGCACCCAATGTACAAATGGGGACGAAGGGACATTTATGCACATGTATTGGGACTGCTCACCAGTTAAGGCATTCTGGAAAGATGTGACCCAACAAATATCAAAACTCGTATCTTGGAATATACCTGTACACCCCTCGGTATTGCTGTTGAATGATGTTTTTGAGTTTGCAGTGAATCCACAGCTAAAGAGATTGGTTTTATCGGGTATCACAGTAGCCAAAAAGCTGATCGCATCACGCTGGTTTCAACCGGAAAAAATGTGCCGTAAAGTTTGGTTTCTTACATATCTCTATGTAATTTACCATGAAATATCTACAGCAAGAATTCTGGGTCTCAATGAATCCAAAATGTCAATGTGGTTAGAAGTGGTGGAGAGAATAAAAGCTAGCTTATAATGGTAGTGTCTGGTTAGGTGCGAGGGATAGTGGAGGTACTTCTCAAGGTGGGGTCCGGGAGGGGGGGGTTCGAGCTGAGCATATGTATGTAGGGTTTTTTTTTTTAGATAACAGGTATTATGGGTATATCTTATATAAAACAACTAACCAAAAGGTGATCTCATTGGATGTGCCCTGACAATTAATGCTTGTATATCTTATCGTGTGTTGTCATGTTTGTTTATATGTTTGTTTAAAAAAGAATAAAAAAATAAAATACAAAAAAAAAGCTAGGTAGTAGACTGGCAGCGTAGTCCTCTAGGTAAGAAGGTGGCTGCCGTCTGCGCGTCGGGCGTTCTAGCTTAGGAGAGCCGTTTGTGGAGTGTTCACCGCTGGCCATGTCAATATTAATATTATATTAATATTACGCTAATTACCCTCCGGCTCGAAGGACCAATTGTAACTGAGGGGTACAATTCCCTGACTGTATTGAATAAGTATGGTATCATTAAACCACTACTGCGTTATGTACATTACTACTGGCCATACAGTACACAGGTATATGTGATGAACACTCCCACAATAACACGGCTTCACAAGAAATACTGTTTAGAAGAATATTTATTAGCAGCACGAAGATTATCTTACATTACTTATCAAGATTGAGTGTTGCGCTTGTAAGGCGAAGAATGTGCATGAATAGGTCAAGAGCGTAAGTCCATGAGCATATTACGCAGGAGATAATTAATACCACCTGTATCATAAGAATTATATATGGTACACTAGTAGGTCAGCTGAAGATACTAAGGAGGTCCCTCCGGTTGTAAGCCAGCAGGGGAGAAAAATGTTCGAATGCAAAAGTCTGGATCAACGGGGAATCAATAAGCTCCAGCTACGGGAGGCGGTACATTACTCCCTTGATCGGCAGACGAAAGCAGCAGCTATAATCCAAGTATGCGCGACAGCATAGGTGAAAGCCAGCCAGCCTCTCCTAGAGACGGGCTCGAGTGATGCTCCTCACGGGTAAATCCCACACAGCAGCGGGGTAGAACGGTTCTCTGATCCAGCAGCCACGGAACTGTGGAATATATGTATGACGCCCCCTTCCTCCCCTCCCCTTCCCCCACTCCCCCCATTGTTCATCTGTTACTTAACTGCTCCCCCAACTGGGGAGGGGGATCTTTTTACCTGACTGACGGAGCTGGTCTGTTCTAGGTAAGATCTCCAGCCATACTCTCTATTGTTGTATTGAATTGAAATGATCTGGTTAATAAACCTTATTATCTGGACCCTCTGAGTGAGCAAGTCATTTGACTCTATTCCTATTTGAATACTATTATTATCCTACAGTACCAAAGCAATATAATAATCCAGCCGGAAAAGGCTCTGCATTCACCGGTGTAGATTCTCCGGTGCACGGTACTTCACATTAACTAGGTCGAACTTGACGTTATTACACTAAGCTCTGATACTTTTACTATCCTATTCGCACGCGGTTATAAGTGCTCTATTTAGACGCAAGGTTGCTCACTTCACTTGGTCGTTGACTCGTGATGAAGGCTTTTACTAGTAAGGAACGAACGATACGTTGAACGAACGTTTTAGGATAAGACAAGACTACTGCTGTATCCACCTGCGACGTATTTATACGTACAGTGAATAATCTAGTGCCAACCTTATTTCTGTCTCGTATTCCTGCGCAAACCTGGGCATGTTGAGACAAGCCTTGGCGGTGGCTTTGAACTCGGCATTGGGGGTATGGCCGTGGCGCCTAGGGGATCGCTTCCAATAGGAGAACGAATATTATGGTCTGTCCTGTACCAGGTAAAGGGATATTCCGTGTATATGTACAAAGAATATACAAGGGATATCAAACAATATACAAATATTATACATGGGATCTCAGGCAATAAATATATATATTCGGTTTAATCTGACCCTTTGTAACAGTATTTGTATTCTGAAACTCTCTCGATATCAGAACTGTTCAGAGTCGATATATGCAAGTCACTATAAACAATATTTTTGGCTTTGGAAAACAACATGAATTTAGTTTTACTGGCATTAAGCACCAATTTTAGACTAATAAGTGCATCTTGCAGGGCGTCAAAGGAGAGTTGTAAATATTTAGTGGCCAGTTGCACAGAATCAGCAGTACAATAGAGAACTGTGTCATCCGCGTAAAGGTGGCTTTGACAGCTGCTCAGAGATGAGACAATATTATTAATATAAATGGTAAATAAGACCGGGCCGAGGATTGATCCCTGTGGAACACCTTTTGTGATGGGTAGAAGCTCTGATTGGGCATTTCCCATTTTCACACACAGAAATCTTTCTGTTAAATAGTTTTGAAACAAACTCTGTAATGCCACAAAACGGGGGGAAAAAGAGCCTCACTTGGTATTACACTTTGTTTTCATTTAATTCAGTAATGAGTAATGCAGAGGAGTAAGGGATTCAGAGGAGTAACGCAGGGATTCAGAGGAGTAGAGGAGTGATTCAGTAAGTAATGGTGATTCAGAGAGTAACACAGTGATTCAGTGAGTAACAGTGATTCAGAGAGTAACACAGTGATACAGTGAGTAACAGTGATTCAGAGAGTAACACAGTGATACAGTGAGTAACAGTGATTCAGAGAGTAACACATTGATACAGTGAGTAACAGTGATTCAGAGAGTAACACATTGATACAGTGAGTAACAGTGATTCAGAGAGTAACACATTGATACAGTGAGTAACAGTGATTCAGAGAGTAACACATTGATTCAGTGAGTAACAGTGATTCAGAGAGTAACACATTGATTCAGTGAGTAACAGTGATTCAGTGAGGTTAGGTGTGGGGAGACTATTATCCTGACAGCGGTGTTGGTTATGCATGCAAGTTCTGAGGGAATACTCATAAATACTCCCCTTGTTCTTCGTGTGTGTGTGTGTGCAGGGGGTGTGCGAGCAGTGCGGTCGCACAGGGCCTCGCGGGAAGGGGGGCCTCGCACAAAAAAAAAAAAGAAAAAAAAAATTAAATTTTTTTTAAAAAATTTTGCGAGGCCCCCTTTCCCGCGAGGCCCTTTTTCATCACAGACCTAAAATCTAGTTTTGCTTATATGCTTATATATTTCACATTAGACACGTTCCTGGCTCTGAGGCTCTGCAGGCAGCAGAATTGGTTTCAATGAGGGGAGGGGTTACAGCCAGGTAGCGTCTGTTGAGTTCATTGTGTGTGTCTGTGTGCGTGCCGGGGGGGGGGGGGGGGGGGGGGGCGTGAACCGACTCATTGCCAGACGTGAGCGATTCGACTCACGCTCACGGCAATGAATCGGCTCTTATGAACGAGTCGCTCATGACCGACCCATCACTAGCGTCTGACTATTTCGCGCGTGCAGCATTGGAGGTTATGCCAGCGAGGTTTGAGGCTGTGAATAACAACACCAGCCTACAAACCACGGCAATGGGGGGGGGGGGGGGTCTGCTGATGGAGACTCAGTGTTCAGGGTAACAGAGCATGAGGTGAGACGGATCTTTAAAAAAGTGAATATCAGGAAGGCAGCAGGACCGGACGGCATCCCCGGCCGCGTCCTAAAAGTCTGTGCCGACCAACTGGCCCCGGTATTCACTGACATCTTCAACCTGTCCTTGGAACAGGCTGTCATCCCCACCTGTCTGAAGAAGTCCACCATCATCCCTGTACCCAAAAAATCTACGCCCGCTTGCCTCAACGACTACCGCCCTGTAGCCCTCACCTCCATAGCCATGAAGTGCTTTGAGAAGCTAGTGAAGGGCTACATCTGTTCCTCCCTCCCCATCAACCTGGACCCTCTGCAATTTGCATATCGCCCCAACAGGTCCACGGAGGACGCCATAGCCCATGTGCTGCACACAGCAGCATCACACCTGGACAAGAGGCAGGGGAACTATGTGAGAATGCTGTTCATCGACTACAGCTCAGCATTCAATACCATAGTCCCCTCCAAACTCATAGCCAAGCTCAGGGACCTGGACTTGAACTATGACCTCTGCCAGTGGGTCTTGGACTTCCTGACGGGCAGACCCCAGGTGGTAAGAGCCGGCAACTGCACCTCCTCATCCATCACGCTCAACATAGGGGCCCCCCAGGGCTGCGTTCTGAGCCCCCTCCTCTACTCCCTGTACACACATGACTGCGTAGCACAGCGGAACAACAACACCATCATCAAATTTGCTGATGACACAGTAGTGGTGGGCCTGATCTCTGCCAACGACGAAAGGGCCTACCTGGAAGAGGTAGAGAACATGTCACAGTGGTGTCAGGAGAACTGCCTCTCCCTGAACGTCAGCAAAACAAAAGAGATGATTGTGGACTTCAGGAGGTCGGGGGTCAAGGACTACAGCCCCCTCAGCATCGACGGGGCACCGGTTGAGAGAGTGAACAGTTTCAAGTACCTCGGAGCCCACATATCCGAGGACTTGACATGGACCACACACATTGACAGTGTTGTGAAGAAGGCACGACAACGCCTCTACTTCCTCAGGCGCCTGAGGAAGTTCCAAGTGAGTCAGAAGATCCTTAGGAACTTCTACTCATGTACAATAGAGAGCATCCTGACCGGCAACATCACCTCCTGGTTTGGGAATAGCACTGCACAAGACCGTAGCAGACTACAAAGAGTGACACGTTCAGCCGAACGCACAATTGGAGGGGGGCTTCCCACCCTCCAGAACATTTACAACAAGCGGTGCAAGGGGAAGGCTAAGAGAATTATTAAGGACTCGAGCCACCCGAACAACTGCCTCTTTGAACTGCTGCGGTCAGGCAAGCGATACCGGAGTCTTAAGGCGAGCACAGAAAGACTCAGAAGAAGCTTCTATCCCCAGGCCATCAGGCTGCTAAACGAACAATAAACACTATGCAACAACCATCAAATGCACACAGCACACACACCCACACGCACACACTCACTCAAACAAACAACACACTGCAGCACCCACTCTCCACACTTTAGATCACACAAACACACTTTACACTTTATATTTATTGATAAAGGATTTGCACTACAACTCGTACACCTACTGTGAATTGTACCTAAATTGCACCTCGTCCCATTTCTGCCTTGCACTATATAGTATTGTATATTAGTACACTGCACAGTATTGTATATTGTATGGTAACTCAGTTACGTATATATTCTGCATCGAACATTGTACATATGTCTAAACTGAACACTGTGACCTCATTTTTTTTACTTCTAATTTTACTATGTTATTTTATTTCATACTTATCTTGTCTTGCACAGTCTCTGGAGCGTAACAGTAAGAAGCATTTTGTATAAAAGTATTCTGTACTTCTGTATGACAACTATTAAAGAAACTTGAAACTTGAAACTAGCCAAGATGAAGAGGACATCGTTCGGCAGATGGACTGAAGATGAAAGTTGTTGCATGTTAGACAGTTCAGTCAGGCTAGCCATCCCGGCTAAAGACAGGGACAGCTAGTTAGCTTTAGCTACGTTATAATATTAAGTGTGGTTCAGTCGGGATATAGCCATGATGATGTCGGCTAGTAGCTAGCTTAGCTAAAGGCTAACCAGCGTTAGCTAACCTAGAGACAGCGCGTGCAGCCAAGATGAAGAGGATGGTCGTTCGGCAGATGAACTTCGTCAACTCCACGCGGTTGTCTCCATCCTCTTGGACGTTTGGTGAGTTTTTAATGCACTCTATTCTATTCCCGCCGTGGATATCTCTCTCTCTCTCTCTCTCTGGAGCCAAACTGGCCGACTAGCTGTTGTAGTACTAGTAGCTAACGGTGTGTGGCCTGGTGTCAGCACCTGTATTGCTTTTCTCACGTTGTACAGTTTTTCAGTGGTAGCCGCATAGCTTGCTTCTGCGTTAGCTAATGGTTAGCGATAGCCGGGTTGAGCTAACTGTTAGCCAGTTAGCTGTTTAGCTACGACGTTAGCTGCCGGCTGTGCTCGGCTGGGAACGTTAGTTTGATGCTATCAGTTAGCCTAGAGTTAGCTGTTAGCTTGTGCTACGACCATTGACATTAGCCGTGAGAATAGCAGGGGGTTCTGGCACTCTGACTACGACATCATCTTTGACAGAAGATGTAGTCGGGCCTGCACCATGACAAGGCTCCGGCCATAGCTTCTTTTTGTCCCGCCAGCGAGAGGCCTTTCGTCAACGTGGAGATAGGGCTGGGCGATATAACGATAACGATAAATATCGCGATATATTTTAATAATCGATATCGAATATCGAAATAAAAAAAAAATCGAAAAATCGTTTTTTTTTTTTTTTTTTTTTTTTTTTTTTTTTACCTGCAACAGGGCAGTTTTAAAACCAGAGACAGTGGACAGACTTGTCTTTCTTGCCTGCAACCTAAAGTAATGGCTGTGCTTGTCCAAATGACAATACTGACCAAATTCAGATTTCTTTTTCTCTTGTCCATTTATTTTGTTTGCTTTCTAATTTAAAATACATTTTGAAACCGTCTGTACACAGTAGGCTATGTGTGCTAGCAGAACTAGACTCCAGTCACGAGTCACAGTGCACATGTGCGGTGGTTTGTCCACCAAAAAAGCGCCAAAAGATCGAAAATAAACTAGCAGAGCCAGAACTGTTCAACTCCTCTGGAGCCACAGCCAGCAGAGAAGCCGGTTTACTTTAGCTTTTAAACCAGCTGCAGCCTGAGAACTGGAGTGTGAGGGGATGTAACACTAAAGATGGCGGCAATGACAAAGAATTGCTGCAAAATAAACATACATCTGTTGTTAAAAAAAAATATATATATATAGTTTTTTTTTTTTTTTTTTATTATTTTTTTTATACTTATAACAATTCGATAATTATCGATATCAAGAAATAAAATAAAATTATCATATCGTTATCGCGATATGATTTTTTTCCATATCGCCCAGCCCTACGTGGAGACCTGTGTTGCGGCCTTTCGCCCTGCGTTCCTTGGTGCAGGTAAGATGAATGAAAATGTCATGACATTACCCCACTCTTCCTTCCTTCCCCTCCCGAATGTTTTGTTAATAACGATGTTTTTTTCCAGGCAAAACATATGTTACTTCACAACATTTGGAGATACGACATGTGCTGTGTGTGAATTGTCTTGGTCGTTTGTGTAGCTTGGGTAGCGTTGGGCCGTTGGCCAAAGCTGTGTGTGGCCTGGTGTCAGTACCTGGCTAGCCTATTTAGCTGATGTCGGCCATTGGCTCCTTGCTGCTTTGTTTTCTCTGGTATAGACCCTCTTCTCTTTGGATTTAAGTGTTGATCTTTGTCCTTTTGGATCTATGTATATTCATGTTGCCTTTGTGAAGTTATCTTTTCCTTCTGTTTTGTTCTTCCATTAAAAGTTGAATATTCTTTAGGGGCTCATCTTTGCTTATCTCTCTCATACATGCTCTCTCTCTAACACACACACACACGACAAACACACATGCTCTCTCTCTCTCTCTCTCTCTTTCTAACACACACAGTCTGCCTATGGCGGCCTTTCTCGATGGCTAGGCTGTGCTCGCTGAGTCTGTACCTAGTCAAGGATCTTCAGTCACAGTGCTCAGGTATTCTGCCACTGTGTACTCTCTGTTTAGGGCCAAATAGCATTTCAATTTCTTTCCAATGTCTCTCTCTCTCTCTCTCTCTCTCTCTCTCTCTCTCTGTACACTGTATATTGACTGTAGAACGGGAGCTCTCTCTCGCTCTCTCTCTTGCTATATGTTGACTGTATCATGCCCATCCTCGGGCAGTGCTATTATTTAAGAATATGTTGACTGTATAAAAAAAAAAAAAATTATATATATATATATATATATTTTTTTTTTTACCTTTTGGGGGGGGGGGGGGGGGGGGGGGGCTCGCGTTTAAATCTCGCACAGGGCCTCGCATTTCTCCCAGGCGGCCCTGTGTGTGTGTGTGTGTGTGTGTGTGTGAGTGACAGAATTAGCTGGCTCGGTTTTTATTATATATATATATTAGGGCTGTCAGTTTATCGCGTTAATTAGATTAGTTAATTACACAGCAAATTATCGCGTTATGAAAATGAACGCAATTTGAAAATGAACGCAAAATTAATTACATGTATTTACATTTTTTTTTGTATTCATTCCATAAGAACGTGGAATAAACATTTATAGACTTATTTTTTTTAAATGTTCCATTTGCATGTTCTTGGTATCTGATTATAGGGACATCTATGGATCTATTGTATTCCCAGTGTCAGAAATACTGTGTCTGATGGGCGGTTAGGTGGCGTAGCGGAGATTGCATTCGTCACCAACCCCGGAGCTTGGCTGGCCGTTCACACTAATACAATTGGCTGTATTAGAGGGTGGGAGAAGCTGGCGGGGTGGGTCCGGGTCGTTGTAAACAGCGACTCCTACAGTTCGGTCGGGGCGCCTGCTAAGCGCGGATATGACCTGAGTGGGATAGTGTGATCCTTCCACACGCTACGCCCTCTGAATGAGAATCCGCGCTGCCAGGTGAAAAGAAGCGGTGATTGGCTGGACGTGTGTCGGAGGAAGCACGTGATAGCCTCCACTCTCCCAGACTGACTGTGGGGGATAAGTGCGCAGCGACCAGGAAGGGGATTGGGAATTGGCATAACGACTAACATTGGGATGGGAGAAAATCAGAGGAAAAATGGAGGGGGGAAAAGATCAATAAAAAAAAAAAAAAAATAAATACTGTGTCTGTGTCTTTTATCTTTGACTGTGAATAACACCATGCTAAAATTGACCAGACCTGAAAAATCTAAGCAAATGAATAAAGGGAAGGTTTTGTAGATACAGTACTGAATTCTACCATCCGGACACATGCTATTTGAAATATGATTATAGAATATAGAATATCAGGCCTAAAATGGTTATGCGATTAAAATGCGATTAATTAATTACAAATCCTGTAATTAATTAGATTAATCTTTTTTAAACGCCTGACAGCACTAATATATATATATATATATATATATATATATATATATGATCTCTCCTCCAGGGTGCTAGAGGAGCAGGCTCTGAGGGACTACGTGCTGGCACTGTTCAGGCTGCCTCGCAGTGAGAGGCTCCAGGAAATGGCGACCTGCTCCCTGTGGACGCCCCACGCTCGCTGCCACACCCCCGGCACCCTCTACAACACAGACAGCTACCTGTGTTTCTCCAGCCGTGAGGAGGGTCACTGCAACCTGCTCATCCCCCTGTCAGAGGTACCAGTGTTTAATGACGGCACCAGATCTTTCTTTTTCGCCAGACCTGGAAGCGGGCCAATAATAGTGAATGTCTCTAACTGACTGACCGACCAACCAACTGTTAAAACAAGCATGTGTGTCTCGTGCCTGGGTCGCTAGGGGTGGGAGAAATAATCGATTCACGCTGTAATATAGCTTTTGTGATTCTGCATCAAGGCGCAAAATTCAATCATTGATTTGAATCATTGAGACAGTTTTCTGCATCTTGAGTTGTTTATCCTAGCATTGTGTCTTTAATTTAAGCTCTTAACAGTAACTACATTTTAATCAAGAAGTGTAACAACAACACCCTTTCTTTTATTATTCAGCAAGATGGTGTCAAATGTAACCCTGAAGAACGTTTTGAAGATTTTTTGCACATCTCATGTATTAGCAGTTTTAAAATGATTCCAAATCACTTGGAGTGTAAATGTGATGTATCATGTATCACCAGAAAGTAGGCTACTCAACCTCTACTGTCTTTAACTATGAGTGAACACAACACTCTAACTTACCATCTTTAGATAATACAGTACCAACCTCTACTGCCTTTAACTATGAGTGAACACAACACTAAATTACCATCTTTAGATAACAAAGTACTCAACCTCTACTGTCTTTAACTATGAGTGAACACAACACTAACTTACCATCTTTAGATAATAAAGTACTCAACCTCTACTGCCTTTAACTATGAGTGAACACAACACTAACTTACCATCTTTAGATAACAAAGTACTCAACCTCTACTGTCTTTAACTATGAGTGAACACAACACTAACTTACCATCTTTAGATAATAAAGTACTCAACCTCTACTGTCTTTAACTATGAGTGGACACAACACTAACTTACCATCTTTAGATAATAAAGTACTCAGCCTCTACTGTCTTTAACTATGAATGAACACAACACTAACTTACCATCTTTAGATAATAAAGTACTCAACCTCTACTGTCTTTAACTATGAGTGAACACAACACTAACTTACCATCTTTAGATAATAAAGTACTCAACCTCTACTGTCTTTAACTATGAGTGAACACAACACTAACTTACCATCTTTAGATAACAAAGTACTCAACCTCTTCTGTCTTTAACTATGAGTGAACACAACACTAACGTACCATATTTAGATAACAAAGTACCAACCTCTACTGTGTTTAACTATGAATGAACACAACACTCTAACTAACCATCTTTAGATAATAAAGTACTCAACCTCTACTGTCTTTAACTATGAATGAACACAACACTCTAACTTACCATCTTTAGATAATAAAGTACTCAACCTCTACTGTCTTTAACTATGAATGAACACAACACTCTAACTTACCATCTTTAGATAATACAGTACCAACCTCTACTGTCTTTAACTATGAATGAACACAACACTCTAACTTACCATCTTTAGATAATAAAGTACCAACCTCTACTGTCTTTAACTATGAATGAACACAACACTCTAACTTACCATCTTTAGATAATACAGTACTCAACCTCTACTGTCTTTAACTATGAATGGACACAACACTCTAACTTACCATCTTTAGATAATAAAGTACTTAACCTCTACTGTGTTTAACTATGAATGAACACAACACTCTAACGTACCATCTTTAGATAACAAAGTACTCAACCTCTTCTGTCTTTAACTATGAGTGAACACAACACTAACGTACCATATTTAGATAATAAAGTACTCAACCTCTACTGTGTTTAACTATGAATGAACACAACACTCTAACTAACCATCTTTAGATAATAAAGTACTCAACCTCTACTGTCTTTAACTATGAATGAACACAACACTCTAACTTACCATCTTTAGATAATAAAGTACTCAACCTCTACTGTCTTTAACTATGAATGAACACAACACTCTAACTTACCATCTTTAGATAATAAAGTACTCAACCTCTACTGTCTTTAACTATGAATGAACACAACACTCTAACTAACCATCTTTAGATAATACAGTACCAACCTCTACTGTCTTTAACTATGAATGAACACAACACTCTAACTTACCATCTTTAGATAATAAAGTACCAACCTCTACTGTCTTTAACTATGAATGAACACAACACTCTAACTTACCATCTTTAGATAATACAGTACTCAACCTCTACTGTCTTTAACTATGAATGGACACAACACTCTAACTTACCATCTTTAGATAATAAAGTACTTAACCTCTACTGTGTTTAACTATGAATGAACACAACACTCTAACGTACCATCTTTAGATAATAAAGTACTCAACCTCTACTGTCTTTAACTATGAATGAACACAACACTGTACATCCTTGTGTGGTTGTTTAGTGCTTCTCTGTTGTCTCTGATATAAATGTGTCTCACCCGCCCCTTAGTCTTACACAACTTTGAGTTCTAGAAAAGTGCTATATAAATCAAGTTGATCAATTATTATCATTATTATTTTGTATTATTATTATTAATAATAATAACAACAAATAATTGAATGGGGAAAAAATCCAACTGAAATGGATATTAATTATTTTCAAGACATATTTCCCACAATATAACCTGCTGCTGTCCCTTTGTCTCCATTGTGCTCAGATTAGTCTTCAGTTCTCATAGATAGTTTATCAGAGTGGTTTGAAGGAGCATGACTGTGTTTCAGGGGTTACATAATGCTTGTCAAATAGACTGTGTTGACTCAGCCAGCGGCTGGTTAAAGTGCAACACCTGACGGCTACTGATGTTTTCACAGCATGTGAGATGGAGTAGGGGTTTTCTTTTAGCCGCTAACATAGTGATAACACGTTTTGCCACTAACATAGTGATAACACGTTTAGCCACTAACATAGTGATAACGAGCTTAGCCGCTAACATAGTGTTAACACGTTTAGCCGCTTACATAGTGATAACACGTTTAGCCGCTAACATAGTGATAACACGTTTAGCCGCTAACATAGTGATAACACGTTTAGCCGCTAACATAGTGATAACACGTTTAGCCGTTAACGGGCTAACATAGTGATAACACGTTTAGCCGTTAACGGGCTAACATAGTGATAACGAGCGTAGCCGCTAACATAGTGATAACACGTTTAGCCGCTAACATAGTGATAACACGCTTAGCCGCTAACATAGTGATAACACGTTTAGCCGTTAACGGGCTAACATAGTGATAACACGTTTAGCCGCTAACATAGTTATAACACGTTTAGCCGCTAACGTAGTGATAACACGTTTAGCCGCTAACATAGTGATAACACGTTTAGCCGTTAACGGGCTAACATAGTGATAACACGTTTAGCCGCTAACATAGTGATAACACGTTTAGCTGCTAACATAGTGATAACACGTTTAGCTGCTAACATAGTGATAACACATTTAGCCGCTAACGTAGTGATAACACGTTTAGCTGCTAACATAGTGATAACACATTTAGCCGCTAACATAGTGATAACACGTTTAGCTGCTAACATAGTGATAACACATTTAGCCGCTAACGTAGTGATAACACGTTTAGCCGCTAACATAGTGATAACACGTTTAGCTGCTAACATAGTGATAACACGTTTAGCCGCTAACATAGTGATAACACGTTTAGCCGCTAACGTAGTGATAACATGTTTAGCCGCTAACGTAGTGATAACAAGTTTAGCCGCTAACATAGTGATAACACGTTTAGCTGCTAACATAGTGATAACACGTTTAGCTGCTAACATAGTGATAACACATTTAGCTGCTAACATAGTGATAACACGTTTAGCCGCTAACATAGTGATAACACGTTTAGCTGCTAACATAGTTGAAGAGTTTATCGCCGGCCACTAGGGGGCAGCGTCTTACCAGCACCCAACCGGACATGCCTTGATCTGCGCTGTTATTACTGAGCGGCCATCTTAGTCCTCATTCCCTCACTCGCCTGCGGCAGAGACGTTCGTTCACTCATTCATGTGAGATGCTTATTGCACTATTGCTGTTCATACATATTATATATATTATATTATATGCATTATACAGATATATATATTTATGTGTTACCATAGTGTTATTATGTATTCATGTTACACATTGTCAGCTGAGTGTGTTGTCTTGTCTGTTTCAGGGTGTCTTCATCTTTGTCTTTTATTAAATACTGAAACTGACATTGAGGAGTGTGTTTCTTCAATAGTGATAACACATTTAGCCGCTAACGTAGTGATAACACGTTTAGCCGCTAACGTAGTGATAACACGTTTAGCCGCTAACATAGTGATAACACGTTTAGCCGCTAACGTAGTGATAACACGTTTAGCCGCTAACGTAGTGATAACACGTTTAGCCGCTAACATAGTGTTAACACGTTTAGCTGCTAACATAGTGATAACACATTTAGCCGCTAACATAGTGATAACACGTTTAGCTGCTAACATAGTGATAACACGTTTAGCTGCTAACATAGTGATAACACGTTTAGCCGCTAACATACAGTAGTGATAACACGTTTAGCCGCTAACATAGTGATAACACGTTTAGCTGCTAACGTAGTGATAACACATTTAGCCGCTAACGTAGTGATAACACGTTTAGCCGCTAACATAGTGATAACACGTTTAGCTGCTAACATAGTGATAACACGTTTAGCTGCTAACATAGTGATAACACGTTTAGCCGCTAACGTAGTAATAACACGTTTAGCCGCTAACATAGTGATAACACGTTTAGCCGCTAACCTAGTGATAACACGTTTAGCTGCTAACATAGTGATAACACGTTTAGCTGCTAACATAGTGATAACACATTTAGCCGCTAACGTAGTGATAACACGTTTAGCCGCTAACATAGTGATAACACGTTTAGCTGCTAACATAGTGATAACACGTTTAGCCGCTAACATAGTGATAACACGTTTAGCTGCTAACATAGTGATAACACGTTTAGCTGCTAACATAGTGATAACACGTTTAGCCGCTAACGTAGTGATAACACGTTTAGCCGCTTACATAGTGATAACACGTTTAGCCGCTTACATAGTGATAACACGTTTAGCCGCTTACATAGTGATAACACGTTTAGCCGCTTACATAGTGATAACACGTTTAGCCGCTGGCATGCTTGGTATCGGGGTGAGATTTTGGTTGAGTTGACGCTTTTGTTTGTCATCAGCAAATCTGTGTTCCCCTCCCACCAGGTGGTGTCCATAGAGAAGGCAGAGAGCACCAGCCTCCTCCCGAACCCCATCATAGTGAGTGTGAGGGGGAAGAAGGCCTTCCAGCTGATCGAGCTGCCGGACAGGCAGGAGATGGTCGACAGCCTCAACACCCGCCTCCGAGCCCTGCAGTGGAAGCACTCCATGTTCCGCAGCAAGCCGCTCGGCCAGAGAGCCCTGGTGAGCACCAGAGAATCTCCAGACGCATTCACCAACAACAGCAACAACAACAACAACGATAATAAAATAATAAAAAACATAAACTACATTTGATTTCCTGTCAGCTGGAGATATTCGCAAACACTGCAACAGGACATCAACTCTAGTCAGAGTGGTTTCCCTGGCAACACATCAAATAGAGCCACTGAAACGGTTTAATGACTTCCATAGTAAAATTGGACAGGAAAATATAATAATATAAGAGAGGTCGGAGCCCAACTACATATTCCCTACTCTGTTTGAGTATTATGATGGAGAGTCCACTGTACACCTAAAATCACATTAACACATTGGACGCCAGAGGGCGCTACGGCCATTGCGGTTGTCTGCCATCGCTTTGTTCAATGGAGAGAATGCCGTGTTTATGAGTGCTTAAACTATATGAAATATTATAGCTAGGGATCTAATAACGTTGTCGATTGTCAGTGAGTTTCTTCTGGTCAACATGCAAAAAACAGATTGTTTTTTCATCCGTACATTTCCGTTTTATACCGTGGTGAATGTGAGTATAGTTTGGGGGATTCTGAGTAATCACAGGAAAAGAGCGAAAATAGGACTTTAGTGAAATCCAGTTCTGTCTCATTAGGGGCTCTGCTTGGCATCACTCTGCACTCTCTCACGTACGTGCACGCGCACTGAATAAATTCCACAAATGTACCTTTAATACCAGTATTAGTCTGACCACACCCCTCATCAGCTTACCTTCATAAGCAGGTGTGTGGTCACCTGCTCTCCTCCTTCTCGCTTTCACCACAAGGAAGTGCCTGGTAGTACCCCACTTGACATGTTAGTTGAAAAGAGTTGTGACGAGTTTACATTGTGCTTAATTTTTTCTTCTCTCACATCTGTTGTAAAGAAAAAGTTTGGGTCATAATGTATTCCGCGGAGAGTAGACCCGCTAGACCTACTCTTCACCAGCGGTTCTCCATTCCCGCCTCTGTCGTGCGCCTTGGTGCTGGGCTGTTGCCACTTTCGTGGTTGCCGACCCAGCCCAGGAGGCAGCCGATGGATAGTTTGCCTCTCCGAAGAGTCGGTGCCGTCGCTCCGGCGATGGCCTGATCTCAACTCTGGTTCCTCTGGTTCCGGGGAATCGCCCGTTGGTGAACGGGGGGTTGTCTTGGAGCCAGAGGATTTGCGACGCAAACTTTTCGCGTCTGCCCGTTCACGTCGCAAGATGGTAGCGTGCAGACGCGAACGGCCTGGGTTTGGGGAACTGCTGGAGACCAGCGAAGATGCGTCCGGCTCTGGATTTCCAATGGAAACTGAGGACTTCATGGAAGAGGCGGACGGGTTTTTGTATGATGGCCCCGTGGAGGAGAGTATCCCTCCTCAGGAGACCCCGGAGGGGGGGGAAATGGCTCCATGGGGCTCCCTGTTCGAGGATGTCGAGGAACCACCTTGGCCTCATCAGCAGGATGCCCTACTGTCGGCCACATCAGACTGTGGCTCCTTAACCAGTCGCAGCCTGCTGCATGTGAGGGATGCGGGGTCGGTGGAGGAAGGTCCGCAGGGGGAACTGCGGGCTTTGTTTCCCGAGCTCATGGCGGTAGCCGCCGCCGCAAACGGCGTGCCGCTGCCGCTGCCATTGCCTGCACCTGTCCCTGATGATCTCATAGGTCATCCCTGGCAGCGTCCCCCAGTGAGAGGGGTGGACGTTGTCTACCCATTTTTCCCCTCAATGGGGGCCTATGTTCGTCGGGGTCAGGCGGTGTCCAACATCATGGGACTAACTCCCGCCTACGTACCAGTTACGCGGGTGTCGGGGTTAGTCAAAGGTATGGGGGAGGGCGTGCCTCGGCTTGACAGTCCGATGGCCGCGCTCCTCTGTCCGGATATGGTGTGGGAACCCCTATGCAAGCCGGTCCTCCAGGGGAAATCGGCTAGGCGATTGGCTTATTGGGGTGACCAGTCATTCATCGCTGGTACACAATCGCTGGCTGCGGCGTCTAACATCGCCCACCTGGCTAGATTTGTATCAGGGATCATGACGGGCGGCACGGATCTGAACGAGGTGAAATGCGATCAGATCACCCAGGCTGCGGGAGCTGTCCTGCACCTTTCCCAGGTGCTGGCCATAGCCATGGGGAAAGTGCGCGCCCTGGCCACCCTGGGCCAGCGTCATCTTTGGCTGGAGCAGGCCCGTGTGCCAGAGAAGAAGAGAGCTCCTCTTCTGACGGCCGCCCTCTCCGACGCTGGCCTGTTCGGGAAGGCCCTGCGGTTGATGACCTCAACATGCAGAGAGATGGCAGAGGAGAGGTCCATTCTCCAACCCCATTTTCCACCTCCCGTCCTTGCCGGTGGAGTCAGAAGGCTTCCGCGACGTCGAGCTGTCTCCGTCGCCGCTACCACTGCCTCCGCCGCCGCTGCTGGCCCTTCCAAGAGGGCCAGGGGACGAAACGGCGCTTCTACCACCGCCGGCCCATCCACGACCGGAGGAGACGGTAGGGAACGTCGTGTCCAGCAGACAGTAACCTACCGTCCCTCCGGGGCTCCTCGGGGTGGCAAGACTCGAGCGGCGCGAGGTGGCAGACGCCGCTGAGTGACTTTTCCCCTCTGTATCCCCCCTCTTTTACACCCTCCCCGGCCCCTCTATGATTTTGTGCCTTAGAACACGTTATAAATAAAAAAAGTTCCCCGATATAAGGGGGACTGTGTTTTGGCCGAACAAACTGTGTGTTTCTTCAACAATTCATATGGTGGGGTTGTGTATATATGAATCTGCCCTTTTACGTTGTGAGATGAGTCGTGTTGTGTTACGAGGTTAAGCAAGGTCTGCAACATACACTCAGTAATAGGTTCTATTAGCTTGATGCTCCACATGCAGGTAGAAACTGGTGTTATTCCATTGCTTGAACTAAGTATGTGTCTCACAATGCTGTGTTGTTTAGTTGCAGTAATACTCGTACACGCACATTCCACGGCCTAGCCGTTTACTCTCGGTCAGCGTTTTTTGCTATGTACGACATAGTCAACGGGTGTAGGATTCACACACAGGCGACTTGTGTTTTGTTGTAAAATCCTGTTCACATTTTTGTGGGTAGCGGGCATTGTATTAGCTTATGCTATGCATTGCATTCTACCGGAGGTTTTCAAAATGGCTACGGTTGTTTTCTGTGTGTAGGGTATGAAGTGTGTTTTCGTGAGGGGGTGTCGAATAAACCCCTCCTTTTCCCACTTGATTGGTTTAGGGGATTTTTGATCTTATGCTGAGCCAGTCAGGGCCAAGCCGGTGGGACGTCTTGGCAGGGGGGGGGGGGGGGTTATTCTGCCGACTCCTATTACAAGACGGGAGCCGGCAGGTTTCCCCGCCCGTTGTAGCGGTGTTGCTATGGCGACGCCTTCCATGAGTTGAGGTGTCTTAAAGGTGTCGAGTTAGGGCGTAGGGCTCACAGTTCTGCTGCGCCCGATTTATGTGTGAACTTGAGTCGGTTGGTCACGTGACTCACAGTTGGCATATCTTTTTCATGACTATAAACTCATGTGGGAAGGTGTTTCTGGGAGGGTCTGGTCTTACACTCTGATTAAAAAGAGTGACTGGATTAAAATCATGTGAAAACGGGTTTTTTACTCCCAGCTGTGCAGTTGGTTCATACGGGTGATTAGGGCTGGGCGATATGGCCTAAATATGATATCACGATATTTTCTGACCTTTCGGCGATACACGATACACATCACGATGTTTTTCTTTTTTACCCCAAACAATTCATTATGAGGCTTACCAAGACAGTATTTGAGTTTGCAAGCTAACATTAAAGACAAAATAAAATACCCATGCATTTAGCATTTTTATATTGTATATTAGATTTAGATTATTAGATTATATATTGCATATATTTAGCAATGAGATATTATATGATTTAGATATGAAATATGATGAATTGAAAATGGGGGACCCTGATGTAAACAAGACTAAAGTCTTTCTCTGGTCTGCATCCCCTTAACAATTGTATGTATTGAGCTGTACTGTACCCATTCTGCAATATGTTAATAGTTTTAAATCAATCAATCAATAGCATTTTAGCATTTTTATGAAACTACTGTATATATGTATGTCTCTAAATGTTTTGATGAATTGAAAATAGAGGACCCTTATGTAAAAAAGTCGAAAGTCTTTTTCTGGTCTTCATCCTCCTGTACTGTATTGTACCCATTCTGCAACCTTTTAATAAAGTTTTCATTCATTCATTCTGACGGAAACATAATCATTTTGATTGACAGTCGAGTCTGCAAATGACGTCACACCGCTTGCACCCGCCCTGCTGTTCTTAGAACCAATCGGCAAGCGCTATTAGTTTGACTTCCTGAATGTCCTGTGTGCTGAACAACAACAAAGCTACTAACGTTAGCTCCCCGCGGCCGTCGAGTAGGAGACCAGTGCTCCACAGGATGACTAAATGAGGCATAATGATTTTACTACAACGAATGTTATAATAAAAGCCTTTCCATACATCTGTCTGATTGAAAACTTTATTAACAGACCGCGGAATGGGCATATCTCAGCACGGGCTGAGATATGAACGAGTAACGTGTGGACAGATTGACGCGACACAATCCTCTTGGGCAAAACATCACGATATCCACGATACGTTGAAAAAGTGTATCGTTAATGAACTGTACCCGATATTTATATAATATCGTCATATCGCCCAGCCCTACGGGTGATGCTTTTTCTTTATTATTATAAAGAGTTGGATGTGTCTATATGGATTGGAAATGGGGGTCCCTGATGGGAACAAGACTAACGTCTTTCTCAGGTTTGCCTCCCCTTACCTAATTGTGTGTATTGCGCCGTACTGGGTTGTACCCTTTCTGCAAACTGTTGGGTAAAGTTTTTCATTCGTTCATTCATGGAGTTGATTGCATCTCGCCCCTCTTGTCGTTCCCCTGGGCGTCTTGGGGATTCAATAAGATGGTCTAAACAGCCTATTGTTGATGTGGGTATGTCAAAATGCACACGTAGTGCTAGCTCAGGATGTTCTGTTGGACATTGGCTGACTGGCGCGCCTTGATTGCTTGGGGTTAAAACAGCGTTTTTATGAAGCAATTGGGATGGGTTTTTTTTCCTCTTCCGACACCCTGTGTGGTTGTCGATGGGTTCCCGTTCATGTCAGGGGATGATAACGGAATGGATCTGGACATATGGGGAAGGGTCTCACGCCCTGGGGGTGGGCCGCCGGGCGCGGTTCGTACCGAAACGTCTGGGTGGCGCCTTCTTTTTATGTTTTAGGATCAACACGCATATCTGCCCCTTCTCCTGGGGTTGGCAGGTCGGCGTGGTTAGGGCACAGGACTGGTTCTGGTCGCGCTGGTCCAGATCAGTTACACCCGTTGTCCGCCGGGGATGCAGATCTGCTGTTCTGGTACCCTGAGGGACTTGGGCTTTTTTCAGGGGGGAAATGCTAGGTCGGTCCGGGTGTCACAGGGTTGAGCGTTATGGAACCCTTGTTGGGTACATTGTATTCTACACTGTTGTAATGGCTTACGGCCGTGCCAACCTGTACGCGCCCGATCTCGTCGGATCTCGGCCGCCATGCAGGTTGGTCTTGGTTGGTACTTGGTTGGGTGACCTCCTGGGAATACCGAGTGCGGGGTGCTGGGGCTGGTCTTCCATTTTTTACGCTCTTCTCTTGCGCATGGCAAAGAGGGGCCTGTTGGGGTGGTTTTGGCCTCCTCGGGGGACCCTGTGCTCCCCGTATCGCCGGGCCCGGTCCGGGGTAATGTTTCGTTGACCCGTAGGCCCGGGATGACCCTGTTGGAAACCGGAACACGGGCTGCGGCAGTGCCGCAGGTGTGTTTTGGGGTTTCTTTCCTGAGGGGTTATGGGACCAACCATTGCATAGGGTAACGCCTGGGTGGTTGGTTCTCTGGTGTGTTGCTGCAGTGTCAACTCCCGGGTTCACCGGTTGAGGGTGCCCCTGCATGTTCATGACGTCTGCCGATCGTGTCAGCCTTCTCTGTGGAGGCTTGGTTATGCGGCAACGCCAGCATACGCCCCTTCCGCCGGGGCGGCTGTGTTCAGCTGTCCTTTCTGGCGCCTGTCTCGTCCGCAGTCTCCAGGCTAGGGTTAACAGCCTGTTGCCTGGTCTTTTTTCCCGGTGCACTGCCTGCTTCCGTTCGTTAACTCTTGTGTGTTACGGCCATGCTGTCTGCCTGTTGCAGGGCCAGTGTGCCAGGCGGTGTACTGTTGGGGAGGACAGGGCCCGCTCGGCTGAGGGGCCTTTGTCCGAATACGCTGGCGATGTGGGGGGCGGGGTCACTAAGTGCCCGCCTGGTGGGGTCTTGATGCTGGCATCATGGACTTCTCCGGGCCCCCATTCCAGGGAGTCCAGTCCTTTTGGTGGGTCTGGGTCTTCCTTCGCGCTCCGCTGCTACGGCCTTGCCACGGGGTTGGGTTTGCCCTTGATCCCGTGATTCTGGGGGCAGTTACGAGGTTGTTTCCCTCCGTTCGTTCCCGGGTGGCATGCGTGCGTGGGTGTAGTCATGGGGTCAAGCCACGGTCTGCTCACCCTGTGCGTTGAGTTGCTTGAGTGCCTCTTCGCGCGGTCGGGTCCGTCGCCCTCTCGGTAAACCTCTAATAGGGAGGGTGCCCTCCATTAGGGGGGGTCGGGGGGGCTCGGCCCTCCCTGTTCTGTTGGTTGTGGGGGGCCTTCAGCGGGGTGTATTTGTCGGCCAGTGGCTCCGCTTGGCCTCCCTTTGTGCAGAGTGATGCCAAGCAGAGCCCCTAATGAGACAGAACGTTAGGTTATGACTATAACCAAGTTCTGTTAATTAGGGGTGACGCTTGGCATCCGACGGCCGCTGCAGCCCTTGACCTCACCTTGTGGTGAAAGCTTGGGAAGGAGGAGAGCAGGTGACCACACACCTGCTTATGAAGGTAAGCTGATGAGGGGTGTGGTCAGACTAATACTGGTATTAAAGGTACATTTGTGGAATTTATTCAATGCGCGTGCACGTACGCGAGAGAGTGCAGAGTGATGCCAAGCGTCACCCCTAATTAACAGAACTTGGTTATAGTCATAACCTAACGTTATCCCGCCATTTTTCGCCTGATTATCGAATCTTCCTGAAATCAATGCTAGATTGTCGTTATTATGTCTCCTCATGCACGCATGAAAGGGGGCTTGTAGCGGCGCGCCCCTGCGTGCTGTGATGTGACCAACGGTAAACAGCACACACACATTCCACCAGGGGTGCAGTTGTAATATCAGAACTGCCTGTACTGTTTAAATGACGCCACGTGCACGCGTGCGCATGCGCATACATGTTCCCTCGCATGCGCACAGAACAAATGATTATTATGCATAAATAGTAGGAAACATGTTTGTATAGGAAATTACTAGTTTTAGTTTAGTTTTTGTAAATATTGCCTTGAAATAGAGAAGCTGAAAAAGGTAGCAGGATGTAGCCTTCAATATATAAAGAAATTATATTTTCAACAGATATGGTTGAAAAACAAACAATGTTTTAAATGTAATTGTAGATACAATATTGTAGTTACAATTTCTTTAATTGAATTAACTTAAACTAGAAAAGTAAATACAAACTAAATTAACAATGTACCGTACTTTTCGCACTATAAGCCACACCTGAA
This sequence comes from Notolepis coatsorum, assembly GCF_963971535.1. Taxonomy (NCBI): domain Eukaryota; kingdom Metazoa; phylum Chordata; class Actinopteri; order Aulopiformes; family Paralepididae; genus Notolepis; species Notolepis coatsorum. The sequence continues at coordinate 7,720,650 of NC_140169.1, forward strand.
TATAAGCCGCAGCAGCTAAATTGAATGATGTGTACATATATAAGCCGCACTGGACTATAAGCCGCAGGTGTTTTAATGTTTAATTACCATATGTAAGGATTCGTGCACAGAGGGGATTGTCGGTAAAGAGATGGCTGTTTGAGGAAGCTCCCATTTATTAACATTTTTGTTTAAACAGGAACGATAGCCAGTTTGCAGCTCCGGGTACAGTAGGTAGCAATGTTAGCTCTCATAACGATAGTTAGCAGCTCCGGGTACAGTAGGTAGCAACGTTAGCTCTCATAACGTTAGCCAGTTAGCAGCTCCGGGTACAGTAGGTAGCAACGTTAGCTCTCATAACGTTAGCCAGTTAGCAGCGCCGGGTACAGTAGGTAGCAACATTAGCTCTCATAACGTTAGCCAGTTAGCAGCGCCGGGTACAGTAGGTAGCAACGTTAGCTCTCATAACGTTAGCCAGTTAGCAGTTCCGGGTACAGTAGGTAGCAACGTTAGCCCTCATAACGATAGAGCCAGTTAGCAGTGCCGGGTACATATAGGTAACAACGTTAGCTCTCATAACGATGGAGCCAGTTAGCAGCTCCAGGTACAGTAGTTAGCAACGTTAGCTCTCATAACGTTAGCCAGTTAGCAGCTCCGGGTACAGTAGGTAGCAACGTTAGCTCTCATAACGTTAGCCAGTTAGCAGCTCCCAGTTTGCAGCTCCAGGTACAGTAGGTAGCAACGTTAGCTCTCATAACGTTAGCCAGTTAGCAGCGCCGGGTACAGTAGGTAGCAACGTTAGCTCTCATACCGTTAGCCAGTTAGCAGCTCCCAGTTTGCAGCTCCAGGTACAGTAGGTAGCAACGTTAGCTCTCATAACGTTAGCCAGTTAGCAGCTCCCAGTTTGCAGCTCCAGGTACAGTAGGTAGCAACGTTAGCTCTCATAACGTTAGCCAGTTAGCAGCTCCTAGTTTGCAGCTCCAGGTACAGTAGGTAGCAACGTTAGCTCTCATAACGTTAGCCAGTTAGCAGCTCCCAGTTTGCAGCTCCAGGTACAGTAGGTAGCAACGTTAGCTCTCATAACGTTAGCCAGTTAGCAGCTCCGGGTACAGTAGGTAGCAACGTTAGCTCTCATAACGTTAGCCAGTTAGCAGCGCCGGGTACAGTAGGTAGCAACGTTAGCTCTCATAACGTTAGCCAGTTAGCAGCTCCCAGTTTGCAGCTCCAGGTACAGTAGGTAGCAACGTTAGCTCTCATAACGTTAGCCAGTTATCAGCGCCGGGTACAGTAGGTAGGCATCATGTTGAAAGAGGAGCCCTGAGCTGCTCATACACTAGACTCTTGCTGTAATGGTTTGTTGACGTGAGGGGGAGGAGGAAGGGCAAGGCATGCACTGCTGCAGCAGATTTAGGAGTCTGATCTGACGGTCACAGAGCTGAGGGAGCGCGCCCAGTTAGCTGTAAAAATCCATAGATTAGCCGCACCGCTATATAAGCCACAGGGTCGAAAAATGGGGGGAAAAGCCGTGGCTTATTGTCCGAAAAGTACGGTAATTTACAGTTTATAGAAGGACAGTTTCCTTCTGAAGCACAACTTAATGCCTCATCCTTCCAGTCGGGACCATTAGTGAGAGTATTTTGGTTTTGCACTTCTTGTTCTTTGTTATGGGGCCTCGTGGGGCGGCGTGGCTCAGGGGTAGAGCGGGGCGTCCAATGATCGAAGGGTTGGTGGTTCGAATCCCGCTCAAGCCCATGTCCATCCCATTGCCGTTGTGTCCTTGGGCAAGACACTTAACCTACTTGCCTCGTATGAATGTGTATGCATGTGAATGAATGTTGGTGGTGGTCGGAGGGGCCGTAGGCGTTGATTATTCGCCACGCTTCCGTGAGTCTGCCTCAGGGCAGCTCTGGCTGCAATTGTAGCTTACCACCACCGGTATGACTGTGTATGAACGAATAATGGACTCTGTGAAGCGCTCTGAGTCAGAGCAACAGTCAGTCAGAGAAGAGCGCTATATAAATCCAATCCATTATTATTATTATTATTATGTTATTGGTATCCTATTATTATGCAAAGTCTAGGTGATAGATAAGTGCCGGTACTTGGCGCACGACGCGACGAGTCGAGTGAAAGTTGTGAATGCATTTTTGTGTGCGCGCGCATACACTTCTGCTCAGAAAACTGCTGGGACGGCGTGGTACCGCGTGGGACCACCACTGCACCACTGCATTCCACACAGACAGCTTCAATCGCGGGAGAAAAAAATATCAGATCAACGCAAGATTGGATATATAGTGTCCTTCCCTTGTCTCTGATGTAATGCAAAAAAAAAATTATCCAATTATCTGATCGCCATTCCAAGTACTGGTCGCGGTACTCCGTCCCACGTTATCCGGCATTGCATATGAAGGAGGGGGGGGGGCAGCCTAGTTGATGCATCATTGTAAGCGCTTGCCTCGCCGGAGTATTTAAACCCCGCCCACACGGCTCAGCTCGGCCCAGAAAACAAACTACATGGTTTCAAAAATGGAGTGCAATAGCGGCCGAAGGCATTAGAGGGCGGTATTGGCCGTCTGCCAGCTCAGACACATTCAGAACAGCATGCACAGGCTGCCCCGATGAATTATGAATGGCAGTAGTGAATAAAAGAAAAACGGATCCAATAACGAGTATACTCGTGGGTGGCGCTCCACGGTTGGACGGCAATAACGAGTATACTCGTTTTTGGCGCAGAACCAGTTAAGGCCCATTCAGGTGATATATTAAGGGGTGTTTGTCTACAAATGACCACTTAAGGGTCATAGACTGCAGGCAGTCATTGATTGCAAATGATTTACAACCAATAATCAAATATGATGACTTTATTTAAGTTTATGGTAATTTATCCAATTACATTTGGTCCTCTAAAATGGGGGGGGGGGGGGGGGTATTATTATTATTATTATTATTATTGCTAGAATTCTGCCTTTCCGCTATTATTACTATGTTCTACTCTATTATTATTACTATTTCTATTATTATCTTTTGTGTCTGTACCGCCCCCCCCCCCCCCCTCACCCACACTGCTACAACACCTGCATTTCCACAAGGAGATGAATGAAGGAACACTAGTGACTTGACTTGACTTGTCAGCTCTTTTAAACTGGAAAGGTTGCTTCAGCGGTGTGGGTGTTTTCATGGTGTTCTCTCACGGTGTTTCCCTCACAGCGCTCCCCGGCAGCCTACTACACCTTCTACTACGACACCGCGTGTTGTGACGAGGACGAGGTGGAGGAACAGGTTCTACGCAACACCGTCAACACGGAGGCTCTGATGACGGCCTTCCAGCACCGGCAGCCTGGAGCCGAGGACAACGGCAAGGTGAAGCAACACACGACTCATATTCACACTCTAGAGGTCGATAAGGAAGGTTATTCTTTCAAATGTTTTTATTATGAAGCATCATTTTTAATAAATACACATAATATCAACATAACGTAAAATCATACATACAAACCAACAAGAATTCCTTTTACACATTATCTGACTATAACCCATGTCCCATAATAACCCGTCGCACCTTTCTCCAAACACAGTGTGCTGGGGGTGTGTAAACATGGCCTTGTGCTTCAAACTGATTGGTCGACATCTACTATTCCACAAAATCTTAACACGGATGGGATGTAAACATTACATGGGCAAAGAAAACGGCAAGAATAGACTTTGTATGGAAAGGTTCTGTGAGGTTGGAAATGCATTCTGCATGTAGATTGTAGAACAATAGAAAACTCTTGTCTATTTGGGTGGAAATGTGAATATAAACAAAAATGGAGTTGTTTACAAGAGAAACTCATGAAAGCATGAACGCAGAATGTAGAAGAAAAGCAGTGAGGTGGAACAGAAGCACTAACTACCCGTGACTGAAGGAAAACAGTGGTACCTTATGCATTTACATTTAGTTATTTAGCTGAATGCTTTTATCCAAAGCCACTTACAAGTTCTGTACAACAAGTCAGCAGGAAGGGTACAACTCTGGCAGCTAAGGGTAAGTGGTAGGGTAAGTTATAGCTGTCACTGCTACTGATTTGCACACATTACTGACTTGGACACAATACTGACCTGCACATACCATTGATTTGCACACAGTACACATATAATTGATATTTAATATCTGGTATATTTGCTATAATTATTTTTTTAACACAGTACACGTTGATATTTGCTATATTTGCTATTCTTATTTGTTGTTGCTATGCTGCTATTTTGAATCGTTTTGTTTACACTGTTGAAACTAGAATACAAATGAAGCATCGTATTTTATTTTTTCTGTATTTATTTATTAACACAGTTAAACAAAAGTAAAAACAATACATAATAAGTTATAACCATTGTGAAAAAAATAACCCTAACTAACCTTACTGTCATGCACTTGTCCTAATATACTAACCTACACTGTAGCACTCAACACTTTGATGAACATTGTTACTCAGCTGATAGAGTTGTGCCCTTCCTGATGGCTTGTCGTACAGAACTTGTAAGTCGCTTTGGATAAAAGCGTCGGCTAATCATAAATGTCTAGATGTAACATTACTGTCTATGTACCTATGTAAACGAGACGAAAGTTAAGTTTTCTCTATTATTTCGCCGTCGACTAAAGACTCACTTCTTCAACCATTATCTGAATAAAAAAAATCTAACCCTAACTAACCTTACTGTCATGCACTTGTCCTAATAAACTAACCTACACTGTAGCACTCAACACTTTGATGAACATTGTTACTCAGCTGATAGAGTTGTACCCTTCTATATGAATTGAAAATGGGGGACCCTGATGGAAACAAGACAAACGTCTTTCTCAGGTCTGCATCCCCTTAACAATTGTATTGAGCCGTACTGTATTGTACCCATTCTGCAATCTGTTAAATAAAGTTTTCATTCATTCATTCATTCATTCATTCATTCATTCATTCATTCATTCATTCATTCATTCATTCATTCATTCATTCCTGCTGTGTTGTTGTACAAAACTTGTAAGTCGCTTTGGATAAAAGCGTCAGCTAAATGACAAAATGTAATGTAAGTGTAAGAATCTCTGGTCTGCTGCAGCAGAGCAGCTCATAAGCCTCGTCATACTTCAAGTGTTCTTCAACCTGGACGCTGGCGTGTACAATAGAGCTGCTACCATGGAGCCTCATTCATTATTCAAGCTTCCATTGATCCCCAGCCTGACCTTCCCTTCAAACATGCTGAGAGTGCACTCTCTGGTCAATAATACTGACGTGTGTGCGTGTGTGTGTGTGTGTGTGTGTGTGCGTGTGTGCGTGCGCATAATGCGGTTATACTATCATACAAAATATGAATTGTGCCGCTAGGGAACAGCCTTGGTCCAAGCGTACTTCCTGTCAGCTATTGTTTTTAGCAAACACTACACCAGGAAGTAAACCTGCACCAATTTAGAATGTCCCTGTTTGATGTGTGAAACGGTCTCTACTACGCTATGATGATTGTGGAAGTGGAACCAGGCAGGCGATGGAACCAGGAACCAGGCAGGCGATGGTGGTGAGAACAGAAGGCCAGTTCATTAACCCTTTCACTGCCACACTACAGAAGGTTAACCCTTTTACTATCACACTACCAATCCAATCCAATCCAATCCAACTTTATTTATAAAGCGCTTTAACAGCCACAGGGGCACAAAGTGCTGTACAGAGGGAGCATATTAAAAACTATAAGCAGCACTAAAAATAGATAAAAAAAAACAAGAGTAGCAAAACAGAGAAGAAAAAAATAGGTAAACATAAGCAGCAATACAAATTTAAATAGATCAGAGTACTTAAAAAAAATATATATATATATATATATTTAAAAGCAAAGGACACAGTAACAGAACGATAAAACAACAACACAGTAAGACAATAAGATCATAAAATCAACAAGCTACATGGTGTCAAAAGCCAGAGAGAAAAGGTGGGTTTTAAGGAGGCCTTTGAAACGGGGCAGTGATGAGGCCTGCCTAATCTGCAGTGGCAGCTCATTCCACATTTTGGGGGCGACAACGGAGAAAGCACGGTCCCCCCTGAGCTTACGCCTAGTTGTAGGCACTACTAGGAGCAGCTGGTCAGCTGACCTGAGAGAGCGAGAAGGTGTATAGACCTGCAACAGCTCAGAGAGGTAGGGTGGGGCAAGGTCATGAAGAGCTTTAAAAGCAAATAAAATAATTTTAAAATGAATCCTACCGACGGTAACTGTATCGTCGCAGTGAAAGGGTTCACCGTTTGGTAGTGCGGCAGTGAAAGGGTTGAAGAGTAGTGGCAGGATGTTCCTAGCTGTCATGACGGAGGGTCTATTCTGTGTGTGGGGGGGGGCGGGGGGGCGTGGCAAGGTTAACCGGTGAGCAATGATTACCTCAGTGGTGCACAACAGGTGCTCAGCTAACCCAGCTGCTCCCTACACAGGTCTGATTACATTGACCCAGGGCAGGGGTGGCTGCTTAAATCACCCACCCCTCACACACCACAATCGTTTATGGGGACATTCATAACATGTGCTCCATTCACCAGCATTACTAGCATACGTTGTGTGTGTGTGCACGTGTGTGTGTGCCGGTTAAGGTTAGTGTGGAGGAATTTACCACTTAACTTAAAAAAACACTGGTTCTGATGGGTTGCGTTCAATGAAGATGTTCAAACTAAATGTTTCTTTTCCAAGTCTTACTGAAAGGATTGATGATACAAACGATTACAGCTCTCTTCAGACAAAACGTCAACTGGTACCAGGGAGAGTCTCACGAAAACAGAATCCCTGTACGTTGTCGATCCTCACCTTGATTGATTGATTGAATTTATTTGACAATCTAAAAAATCACATACAATACCGGTACGCAACATGTACAGCTATCACGTAATTTTATAATCTAAAATCGTAGAGGATTAAAACACAATAAAACCTCACGGTTTATTTCCATTGTGGTCCTCAAAGGGGGGGGGGGGGACAAGATGACTAGTATGCACTATGCACAAATAAGCCATATAAATACAATTTTCAAGCATTGTGAAAATGTAAATAATAATATGAATAAGAAAAATGTAATAACACAAACAAACACAAAGTCTACAGCACACCAGCATATATCATTATCCTGCGTGACTAAGCCATTTCTTCATATCTTGTTTAAAATGTCTTTCTGAGTCAATACTTCTCTATGGACACTGGCAATTTATTCCACTCACAGGCTGCCGAGTACCGAAAGGTATTTTCCCGTAAATACCCTAGGAACCTTTTAAGAATGCTTTTGGTGTGTATTGTCGTGCACTCTACTTTGCACATTGTGTGCGTCTCTGGCACATGCAGTTTATTGTGTGAGGGTAAAGATCACTCCTAAACTAAACTAACTTTCAACCTCTGTGAAACCATGTGTGGTGTGTATATTATGATTGTGGACATAATGTGTCTATGTGTGTCTGCACTTATTGTGTACAGTAGGCCCCTCCTTAATATTAGTCTGGCTAGACAGAAAAACATAACTGTCTCAGGTTACTTTCTCACAATTTCTACAAACCATATCTTAATGGATCTTCTTCATTAGGCCCATGGGGACATTAACGTGTGTTGTCGGGCCTTACAAATACATTTGATTTGATTTATGATTAGGCCCATTAAACGTGTGTGTGTGTGTGCGTGCGTGTGTGCGTGTGTGTCCTGTGCAGAGTGCAGAGCAGATGAAGGAGCGTCTGTGGGAGGAGCATTTCTCAGAGTTCGGCAGGGGGGTCCACATGTTCCGAACGGAGAAGACCCAGAAGCTGGTTGCCATGGGGATCCCGGAGTCTCTACGGGGAGAGCTGTGGGTCACCTTCTCTGGTCAGTGTGGATTAGACGGAGCAGGCCTGTGTGTGTACACTGTTTTTATTTTATATTATTTAAAAAAAAATTATGGTTTATCTTTTTTTTATTGGAAGAATTTATGCAGATTTATACATTTCAGTTATATTTTCAAATTATACATCTTCCATTTCCTTCCCCATTCCTATCCCCTAACCCAGTGGTTCCAAAACTGTGGTGCGCACAGTTAGTATTATGGATATTAAACATGCTGGCAGAGTACATGCATCCATGTTGTCGTGAACATTTTAATTAAATAAAGAAATTCCCTATCCATAGTCGCCGTGGGAAGATATAAAATAAAAAATAAAATCTGTGCACGGAGACCAGCAACAATTTTTTCTAACAGAAACCCATTGGGGGGTGCGTCAGCTAGGTCGGGAGGTGACAGGGGGTGCACGGCCAAAACAGTTTGGGAACCGCTGCCTAACCCCACCCCATCCCACCCAGGGAGGGCGACGACAAACATACATATAATTCACATAAATAAAAAAAATGTAAATAATTAAACATAAATACAGATGTGACAGAAAAAACTACGCAAAAAGAAATGAAGTAAAATTAAAAGAAATAAGAAAAAATATAAATTAAAAACAGTAATAATAATATATAATATAAGTAATACTCTCCATTTTAGTAGCATAATTTCCAGATAGTAAAAAAAATGTAATGGAAAGTAAATTTAACACCCTCAGCTAGACCATTTTTTATTGTTTTTATAGATGCACGAATGCCTAGAGAGTGAATGTACAGAATATGTTTTAAACTGTTTTTATATTAGCTTTAATATCCTTCTATTTTTCTGTTTAGTTTCTGGCTTAAACGTCTAGCCCAGGGACTAAACTGAAAACTAGCAACCCTGCTAATGTTGGCATATTTACAGTTTTTAATTT